>NC_069505.1:314842823-314947556 GCF_027579735.1 Bombina bombina
TAGTTTCAAATCCTGATTTATTAATGAGATAGGGCGATAGTTTTTACATCTTTTATGGTCTCTATCGGGTTTGGGGATCACCACTATTTTTGCTAATTGTAACTCACTCGGGAGAGAATTCCCTTCTAAGATATAATTACAAAATTTAGTCAGATGTGGTATTAATGTGCCACGAAACAATTTATAATATTCTCCTGTGAAGCCGTCGGGGCCTGCTGCTTTACTCGGTTTAAGGTCTTTAACTGCTTTCACTACTTCCAGGGTGGTGATTGGAGCATTTAGACTATCTCTTTGTTCTACGGTGAGAGCTTTTAATGGGCAAGTGGAGAGGAATTCTTCGGTATTTTTATCTGTTTGTGTGTTGTGAAGGACTTTTTCTCCGTCATAAAGTTTGCTATAGAAAGTGGCGAATGTGTCTACAATCTCTTGTGGGTCCGAAGTCATTGTCCCTTGTTCTGTTTCTATCTTAGGGATGAATGAGGCCTTGCCCCTCTCCCTAATCTTGTGTGCCATAAATGTATCTGGTTTATTGGCATAAATGGAATAGTGTGCCTTTAATTTTTGGATTGCCCTTGCTGCCTGAGAGTTTAAGATTTTCGCCAACATGATTTTCTTGGTTTGGAGGGTCTGTAGTATCGTCTCTTTCCCCGTTACCTTATGTCGTCCCTCAAGCGTTTCTATCTCTTTGTGTAACTATTCCAGTAATTGTCTATTTTGGCGCTTTAATCTGGCACTTTCCTGTATCAATTGTCCCCTAACCACCGCCTTATGTGCTGCCCATGTATTTATAGGGTTAGTTGTGGTGTCTATATTTATCTTCCAGTACTCCACCAGCGACTGCAGAATCTTATCATGTCTTTGTGGGTTTTTCATAAGATTTGGATCAAAGGTCCATGATCTTTTCCTTTTGGTATCTTGCATCCCACTCAACTCTAATAGTAAAATAGAGTGGTCTGACCACACACATGTGTGTATATTTGAGTTCTGCAGCAACGGGAGAAGTGCCTGGCTAACATATATGTAGTCCAATCGCTTGTAGGTTTTATGAGCCATGGAGTAAAACGTGGTGTCGTTTGTAGCCCCATATAATGAATTCCAAGAATCCAACAGGGAGTGTGGTGATAGGGATTCCTGTATCGACTTAACTACTCTGTTATGTCTGTGTTGTTTATTGGATAAGGAAATATGTTTAGTCGCTGCTTGCGGGGCCATAGTTATATTGAAATCTCCTGCCAGTATAATTTTGGTTTGGGACCATTGGGTTAATAGGAGGGATATGTGTCTGAAGAAATCATGTTGATTGTCATTGGGAGCATAAATGTTGCATAGGGTCACCTCAGTATCTAACATTTTTCCTCTGACTATCAGGTATCTACCTTCCGGGTCTGCCAAAAAGCTTTCAAGAGTAAAGTCGACATAGGAATGTATAAGAATTGAGACTCCTCTCTTTTTTGTGTCTGCGGTGGCATGGTAGTGTGTGCGAAAGTGTTTTGTCCAGTATTTTGGGATATTAGTTTTAAGGAAATGTGTTTCCTGGAGAAACAGGATATTGGCGTTTAGGCGTGTATATTGGGACATAGCTATCCTTCTTTTGGGATCGGTGTTGAGCCCTCTGACGTTGTGTGACACTACATGTATGTTGCCAGACGTGTTTTTTTCTAGTTCTGGTCTATATTCTGGATGTGTGGTGCTCATCATTTATTACCTTCAGATAGGGTGTCCTTCTCGACATATTGTTAATCTTCGGAGTTAGGATTCCACAGGGGCGCGCCGCTGAGATGTCACTAGGAGGAGAAAAAACAATTGGGGGCGAAAACATGTCCCATTATTAAGAGATGAAACTGTAACGTTATCTCCAGCAATGGGATTGAACATTTGAAAAAACACAAAAAAATAACCTGTAAACAGTTGTTTGTTCCTCATTTATCCCTTTATGAAAAGGGAGGGCTGGGAGGGCCCATCTAGATATATCAGCATATGTATTAATAATCAAATAAAGGAAAAGAGATAGAAGGCATTGCAAGACATTAGATATATAAAACATTAATGTAAGCCTAAAACCACGCCTCTAATAGGCCACATTACTGTATGAAACTTTGTCTGCAATGTTGAAATGTCAATTAGAAGCCATATACAGCAGTGTCCCTCTCCATCTTCTTCTACTCCATGGGTATCTTGGTATTGGAGACCTCCAGAAGAAGTCTATTTTTCTTTTGGTCATGTTCTTTTGGTCTTGCTCTAGAGTCCCCAATCTCAAAAGACTGATGGAAGGGATACTGATTAAAGTTCTTTATCTCTAAGTTCCTTTGTCTTCCTTTTCTTATTTCTTGATGTGTGCCACTTAGATTGATCTTCTGTGCGTATGGATAATGGTCGAGGTGCTGAGGTTGGTTCCCTCTCAGGTAGCGAGGGAGTATCAAGGCCTAATGCCTCACACACTTCAGGGATGTCTTCAGGTTCCTTAATGGTTATGATTTTAGTGTCCTTTGTTATGATTAATGCAAAAGGGAAGCCCCATCTGTATTGTATCTGCTTTTGTCTCAGCAGAGAGGTAAGGGGTCGTAGAGCACTTCGCCTCTGCAGAGTCCGAAGACTCAAGTCCTGATAAAATTGGATCACGTTGCCTTGAAATTTGAAGGTGGGTTGCTTTCTAGCTGCCTGGAGAATCTTCTCTTTGTCTGGGAAAAAAGTCATTTTGATCACGACATCTCTTGGAGGGAGGCCCACCTTTGGTCTAGCCTTTAGCGCTCTGTGAGCTCTTTCAACATGGAAGGTGTAGTCTGGGGTGAGTTTGTGATCTGGGTAAAAAGTTGTGTTAGATAAGCCGGAAGTTCTGTCCCTGTTATTTCCTCTGGAACCCCCTTCAGTCTAAGGTTGTTTCTTCTGCTTCTGTTCTCCAGGTCATCTAATTTGTCCTGGAACTCCATTAATTGTTGTTGTTGTGTTGAGACCGTCTGAGAGATTTCATCCACATTCTCAACCATGGCATCCTTTTGGTCTTCGAGTGTATCTATCCTGTTTCCCATGTCTGTTAAGTCAGATTTAATCTCTGAAAGACTGTTGGTAACTGATGAATGGATGGAGTCAATTTTCTCCCAAAGTTTCTCAAAGTTGTCGGCAATGTCTTTTTTTGAGACCAGGGTCTGTAGGTCAGCTTTAGTTAGTGGGGAATTATTCTCCAGTTGTTGTATGGAGTCAAGGTCCGAATCCTCACCCTCCTCCATGTCTTTATTGGATTTGGTAGATTGCGAGGATTTGAAAAAAGAGGACACTGAAGAGGGTTTATTAGTTGATTTATCACCTTTCACTAATCTCCTTGAAGACATTATGTTGTTGAGAGGTGTGTGCCTTTGTATTATGTTGTATAGTAGGGTTCTATCTGTGAGAGATCGTAGTTAGATTCTTAGTTATCTGGGTCTTTACATGTGGCGATGTTGCGATTTTGTGGAGGACGTATGGATGTCAATATTCCATGGGTTCGGCAAGGCTCAGCCTTCCTTGTGCATTATTCATCTAGATGGATGCTCCCTCCCGGGACTGTCATATAGCTTACATATCTAAGCACTGCCTTGTAGCTTCCTGCACTTGTAGGATTAGGATGACAACCAAACTAGGGTTTTGCAACCAGTATTCCTTTTGCTCACTCTTTCACCCCCCAGAGGGCTTAGCTGTTTGGTATTGTCCTTCTCCCCGGGGCAGTTGTCCTCACAGGACGATCACGGGAAAGGGTATAGGGGGTATGACCTGTCCCCTCTAAGGAGTGACAGGAAAAGGGAGGGGAGAAGGTACTGCAAGTTTCTGTCGTCTGGGTGTTGTTAAACTGAGTTGCAGGGTCTGGTTGTGTGTGTTTCACAGTAAATAATATCCTTGTTATGTGAAGAAGGAAATAAGTACCACAGCTATGCAAAGTTCCTATTTCAGCGTAGTAGTATGAACGTCTTATCAGCTTTCAGTTGCTTATTTTTTAGAGATGGTTATGTTTATATTTCCCAGGTGTATTTCAGGGCTGTGAGAAGTGGTTTTTCTCTGATCTTTGTCTGTGTTTAAATCCTTGCCGTTCTGCTGTGAGACAATCAGTTAGCATGGCTCTCAAGCAGAAAGAAGGGGAGGGGATTTCCTTAATTGTATTTTTAGATAGATATTTGTAGTTTATTTAATTTATTGATAGTGTAGGTGTATTTGTAACTTAGGTTAGGATTTATTTTACAGGTAATTGAGTAATTATTTTAACTAGGTAGCTATTAAATAGTCAATAACTATTTAATAGCTATTATACCTAGTTAAAATTAACAATTTACCTGTAAAATAAATATAATCCCTAACATAGCTACACTGTAATTATTAATTACATTGTAGCTATCTTAGAGTTTATTTTATAGGTAAGTATTTAGATTTAATAGGAATATTTTAGTTTATAATATGAATTAGATTTATTTAATAAGAATTTAGTTAGGGGTGTTAGGGTTAGATAGAGTTAATATAGTTAATATAAATACTATAGTAACTATATTAACTATATTAACCCTAATATAATTAGGGTTAATATAGTTAATATATATAATATAATAACTATATTAACTATAATATACTTAGGGTTAATATAGATAATATAGCTGGCGGTGGGGTAGGTAGATTAAATTAGGGATTAATAATTTTAATATAGATGGCGGTGGTGTAAGGGGTTCACATTAGGGGATAGATCAGTTAGATGGTGGCGGTTTTAGGGGTTCACATTAGGGGATAGATCAGTTAGATGGTGGCGGTTTTAGGGGCTCACAGTAGGGGGTTAGTTTATGTAGATGGCGGCAGTTTAGGGGTTAAATACTTTATTAGGGATTGCGGCGGGGGATCGCGGTTGACAGGGAGATAGACATTGCACATGCGTTAGGTGTTAGGTTTTATTTAGCAGATCGCGGTTGACAGGGAGATAGACATTGCACATGCGTTAGGTGTTAGGTTTTATTTAGCAGATCGCGGTTGACAGGGAGATAGACATTGCGCATGCGTTAGGTGTTAGGTTTATTTAGCAGCCAGTTTAGGGAGTTACGGGGTTCCAATAGTCAGCGTAAGGCTTCTTACGGCTGCTTTTTGTGGCAAGGTGAAAATGGAGTAAGATTTCTCCATTTTCGCCACGTAAGTCCTTACGCTGTATATTGGATACCAAACTGCGCGGGTTTGGTATACCTGCCTATGGCCCAAAAAACTAAGGGCGACGGCAGAAATATATGCGCGTAACTTCTAGGTTACGCCGTATATAGGATACCAAACCCGCGCAAATATTGGTGTCGCCAGCTTTTGCGGGCGATGATTTTTATCGGATCGACCCCATGAGTGGTGGCTGGCACAGCAATTAAACACAGTATAAGCTGTGTAAGCCTGACACACAGGCCTGATAGAAAATGAAATTAGATTACACTAGCAAAAGGATTTAAAAGTTTTTTGGTTTAAATTTACACTAATGTTAAGCAGATATGAGTGGTGGCTGGCACAGAGCAATTAACCACAGTATATGCTGTGTGAGCCTAAGACACAGGCCTGATAGAAAATGAAATTAGATTACACTAGCAAAATGATTTAAAAGTTTTTTTGTTTAAATTTACACTAATGTTAAGCAGATATCAGTGGTGGCACTAATCACAGTATATGCTGGGAGCCTCACACACAGGCTGAAAGCCAGGCAAATGCAAATACAAAAAAAAAAAAAAAAAACGACTTAAGTTCTAGCCCTAAAAAGGGCTTTTTGGGCTGAAGTTCTAGCCCTAAAAAATGGCTTTTTGGGGTGCTGTCCTTACAGCAGAGATTAGATGAGTCCTTCAGGACTGTAGTGGACACTAAATACACTAGCCTAGCTATCTATTTCCCTATAATGTCAGCAGCAAAAGCACTAAACCTCCTCTCAGTACAATGCAAGATCGTAATGAATCTAAAATGGCTGCTGCCCAGGAGCTGGGAGGGTCTGTGAGGGAGTGTCTGCTGCTGATTGGCTCAAATGTGTCTGCAGGCTGTGAGATACAGGGTCAAAGTTTCCTCAATGATGATGAATAGGGGGCGGATCGAACATCGCATATGTTCGCCCGCAGCGGCGAGCGCAAACAAGCTATGTTCGCCGGGAACTGTTCTCCGGCGAACTGTTCGCAACATCACTAATGAGCATATTGTTTTTTATTTAATTGTTGTCTATAGCTGTCAAATGAATATAGTTAACGTGTGGAAATATTTATTGACCAAATACACCTTACACATGGCTGTAGATTACAATCTTCCCATGACAAGCATGGTACATTTTATGTCTAAAAGACTTTACCATGTGTGTATTACTCCTTATGTAATGACTAAACTGACTCATTACAAATGAAATCCTGAATATTGTCATTGTAGATCTAAACCCTCTAATTAACATCTTTCAATAAGGCCCCATAAAATGAGAAGCAGAACTATAGACCAATGACCAATGATGCTCTTCATAGGAACTAAACTGTCATATCTTTGCAGTTATACTGTGTTTAAAATATAAGAGGAATAGTTAAAGGCCAAATGTTAAACACCTTTATTATATTTATAAAGTTTTGAATTACTGACTACTTTCAAAAGTTTACTGTTTGAATTGATTGATTATTTTTAAGCCTATCTGTGGGCTTGTGTTTGTCTTTATTTTTATTTTGGATTAATTAAAACACACATACACACACACACACACACACACACACACACACATACATATATATATATATATATATATATATATATATATATACATACCTATATAAATATAGATATATAGAACGATAGATAACTAGATAGATAGATAGATAGATAGATAGATACATAGATATATAGATATATTTATTAGGTAATAAAAATTATTAAGGGTTTATGCATTCATTCAGGCATATAGACACAGGTGCTACATGGCTTATAGAGTTGAAACAAGACTCTCTTTGTAAAATGTGGGACATGATGGACAACCTAACTGTAACTAGTCTAGTTTGAGAAGATATTTTTTTATTTTTTTTATTTACACAGCCTTTATAATTTTAGGCAGATAGTAACTAAAGTCAAAATATAGAGCATTTAGGGCAGTACCCAGAGCTAAGCACTTTGCTTATCATTACTATAACATCACAATGTATGACATCATAAAGGTATTGGTTAGTAAGGCATTACTATGACATCACTATGTAACATCATAAAGATATTGGTTAATAAATAACATACTCAGTTGCCCAATTTCAGAACAGATATTGTTATTGAGTGAGAAGCAGTGTTGGGATTACTCTCAAGACAGCGAATCTACAAATTATTTGTGATACAAATTTGTGATACAACACAAGCAGAAATGCTGAAAACTGGAAGGAAACGGAAGGCTCCATCTGATTTGCCTTCTGAGTCAAAAAAACGTGTAGGGAAAAGGTATGTGATCTTTATGTTCTTATTTGCCACCTACAATTATATACTACCAGGGTCTTAATCTTCTTCTTTGAGAAAGAGCAGCCTAGAACCATCTAGTTTTTTTCTTTTTCTCTTTCTGATCCTCATCTCCTGTCTCATAATCTCCATTCCTCAATCAACACAAACCTATAAAAATATTAATGACACAGATCTACAATATTTTACCACAACACTTTATCATCATAGTGAGAAGGACTTGATTCAGCTGTACCCAACTCATCATACCACCCAAATTAAACTGTTTAAATAATTCTTCATAGTTTCAGTTGAATAATAAATACTTGTTTGTTGTTTTCTGCAGGTTAACCTGTAAAGTGGATAACTGTTTTCTGCTGGAGCTCTCTGACCCAGAGTCACATTATGTAAAGAACTTTAATGAAATCAAATATGAGCTCGCAGAGAATCTCTACAGTTTCTACAATGAAACCATTTTTGAGAATCAGGTAAGTGCGAGATCCATGTTACCCACCAAATGTAATAGAAAGCAGCTCCTGTCCCCTACAGACAACATATAGGACAAATATACACATCATATGAAAGAGTCTTATGCCCCTCTACATGCAAATATATCCAATTATTCTAATAAAAAACAGCAAGCAAACAGTTTATTTTTTTTATTGAAATGGATTGATAAAAAATCTCTTTAAATTGAAAGTAGCAGGAGTTGCATATTGTAATATTGTAATACATTCCTTTAATGGTATTGCTAGTTGTTAATAAGCCTCCAAACAGCTAATAGGAAGTAGGATTATTCAGCACAGGAACAAACCAATGACTAAAATATATAATTAAATGTACACTTTAATATGAAATGAAGAAACAAATGTGAACAATGTAATTTTAATAAAGACATTTAAGTGATTAAGTACCTTATTAATAATGTTCTTCTATTGATGACCAAATAACTTTATCATTTTCTTCTGTGCAGCTTCCTCAACAGATGAACATCAAATGGGACAAAAAACTGAGAAGAACTGCAGGACATTGTTTCATTTGGTTAGATTTCAATGACGCTCACTATCGTGAAGCAGATATCCAGTTATCGGAAAAAATTGTCGATTCTGCAGGTAATTATTAGACCTTTGTCAGCAAGTGTGGCATATTGCATCCCTCTATTTCTTTCTAACAATTTTTCTGTGGTTAATATATAAAGTTTATTATAACTATGTAGTTTACATTTTCTTTTACTGAATATTTTCACCATTAATATTTTCATACAATTTACCTTCCTAATTCAGATAGGCTTCGTGACATATTGGTTCACGAGATGTGTCATGCGGCTGCATGGCTCATTGATGGAGTGCTGAATAACCATGATTATCGCTGGAAATATTACACCAACAAGGCGATGACAATTCATCCAGAACTGCCCCCTATCACCAGTGTCTACAATTACGAGATCCATTACAAGTACAACTACGAATGCCGCAATTGCCAGAAAAGGTGAGTAAACATTTTTATCACAAACTGATATCTACCAATCCCAACTTTTCTTTTATGTACCTTTTGTGTTAAAAATAGTTTAATAATAGCAAATAGTATATATTGATATAAATCTCTAGTTATCAAGTATAAGGTCTTCTAGAGTTATTCACACAATATCTAAATACACACGCCTGTTATTTCTCTTTCCCTCATTGTTAGGTATGGAAGATTTACCAAGTCTATAAACACCAGGACCAAGTCGTGTGGCAATTGTAAAGGGAAGCTGTTTCTCCGAAAAACCTGAAGGCCTAGCAAACATTCAGTTTTTTTTTTTTTAATTAAATAATAAAATTTGGCCTTTAAACTAATTTATACTTGGAGTCTTACTGTAATGTAACAATGAACAAGCAATAAAGTAAAGGGAAAGTGACCTGAAGTGTGCCTTGGTCACATGGTCAGTATACCTAAAAGGGGGTATTACCCAAAGAAGGTAAATGATAAAAAGAAAATAAAGGTGGGTGGGGAAAACGTAACAGTAATGCAGACAAGGTGGGAGAGACCAGAGCAGGTATTTATAAGGTGTGAGACTCCTCCCACACAGACTGAGGAGGCAGGCAATGAGGGGAGCTTGAGGCTCTGGGGAAGGTAGGTCAAGGAACCAGGGGGCACAGTCCAGGTAGGCAAGGAGGGAGGAAGGAAGGAAGGAAGGAAGGAAGGAGAGCTTAAGGCTTCAGGAAAGTTAGGGTGAGGAACCAGGGGGCAAAGCCCAGGCAGGAGAGCAAGCAGGTAGAGAGGGGAGCTTAAGGCTCAAGGGAAGGTGGGGCATGGAACCAGGCGGCACAGCCTGAGCAGGCAAACAGGGAGGGGAGCTTAAGGCTCCATGAAAGTTATTGCTAGGAATCAGGGGGTAAAGCCCAGTTAGGAGGGCAATGAGGAAGGGAGGGGAGCTTAAGGCTCAAGGGAAGAAAGGGCGAGGAAGCAGGTGGCACAGCCCAGGCAGACAGGAAGGTAGAGGAGTTTAAGGTTCTATGGAAGTTAGGGCTAGCAATCAGGGGGTAAAGCCCAGTCAGGAGGGCAGGGAGGAGAACTTATGGCTCAAGGGAAACTAGGGCGAGGATGCAGGGGGCATAGCTTGGGCAGACAGGGAGGTAGGGGAGTTTAAGGTTCTGTGGAAGTTAGGGCTAGCAATCAGGGGGTAAAGCCCAGTTAGGAGGGCAGGGAGGAAGGGAGGGGAGCTTAAGGCACAAGGGAAGATAGGGTGAAGCAGGGGGCACAGCCCAGGCAGTCAGGAAGATTAAGGCTCTGGGGAAGTTAGGGTGAGGAACCAGGGGGCAATGCCCAGTCACAAGGGCAGGGAAGCAGAGAAGAGAGTTTAAGGCTCAGAGAAAGATATGGTGAGGAACCAGGGGGCAAAGCCCAGGAATGCAGGCAGGGATCTTAAGGCTTCTGGTAAGGTAGGGCAAGTAACCAGGGGCCACAGCCTTGGGAGGGAGGGGAGTTTAACACTCCAGGGGAGGTGGAGCATGGAAAAAGGGGGTACAGCCCAAGCAGGCAGGCAGGGAGGGAAGCTTAACATTCTGTGGAAGTTAGGGTGAGGAAACAGGGGGCAAAGCCCAGTCAGGAGAGCAGGGAGGAAACTTAGGGGAGCTTATGGCTCATAGGAAGATTGGGCAAGAAACCAGGGGGCACAGACCTGGCAGGCAGGAAGGGCAGAGAGCTCAAGGCTATTGGGAAGTTAGGGTGAGGAACCAGGGGGCAAAGCCTAGGCCGAAGGGCAGGGAGGCAGAGAGGGGAGATTAAGGCTCAATGGAAGATAGGGTGAGAGACCAGGGGGCACAGCCGGAGCAGGCAGGCAGGGAGGGGAGTTTAAGGTTACATGAAAGTTAGGGTGAGGATCCAGGGGGCAAAGCCCAGTCAGGAGGGCAGGGAGAAAGGGAGGTGAGCTTAATGCTCAATGGAAGATAGGATGAGAAACCAGGGGGCACAGCCCAAGCAGGCAGGCAGGCAGGGAGGGGAGTTTAAGGTTCCGTAGAAGTTAGGGTGAGGAATCAGGGGGCAATGCCCAGTCAGGAGGGAATGGAGAGGAGCTTAAGGCTCAATGGAAAATAGAGCAAGGAGGCAGGGGGCACAGCCTGGGCAGGCAGGCAGGCAGGGAGATTAAGTATCTGGGAATGTTAGGGCGAGGAACAAGGGGGCAAAGCCCAGGCACAAGGGCAGAGAAGCAGAGAAGGGAGTTTAAGGTCTAGGGTAAGGTAGGATAAGGAACCAGTGGGCACAGCCCAGGCATGCAGACTATGAGGGGATCTTAAGGCTCTGGGTAAGGTAAAGCAAGTAATCAGGGGCCACAGCCTAGGCAGGCAGGCAGGGAGGGGAGATTAAAGCTCCATGTTAGTTAGGGTGAGAAACCAGGGTGCAAAGCCCCATCAGGAGGGCAGGGAGGAAGGGAGGGGAGCATAAGGCTCAAGGGAAGATAGAGCGAGGAACCAGGGGGCACAGCCCGGGCAGGGAGGGGAGCTTAAGGCTCCGAGGACAGTAAGGTATGGAAAAAGGGGCCATAGCATGAGCAGGCAGGGAGGGAAGCTTAAGGCTCCAAAGAAGTTTGGGCATGGAACCAGGGGACTGTTCATAGGTATGCAGGCAGGGTGGGGAGTTTAAGACTCAGGGGTTGTAAGGGCAGGGAACCAAGGGACACAGCCAAGGTAGGTGGGCCGAGAGGCAGGAAGGGGAGCTTAAGACTCTGGGGAAGGTGGGGCATGGAAATAGGGGAGCAGCCCAAGCAGGCAGGCAGGGAGTGAAGCTTAACATTCTGTGGAAGTTAGGGTGAGGAAACAGGGGACAAAGCCCAGTCAGGAGAGCAGGGAGGAAGGAAGGGGAGCTTATGGCTCAAAGGAAGATAGGGCAAGAAACCAGGGAGCACAGACATGTCAGGCAGGCAGGGACGAGAGCTCAAGGCTATTGGGAATATAGGGTGAGGAACCAGGGAACAAAGCCTAGGCAGGAGGGCAGAGAGGCAGAGAGGAGAGATTAAGGCTCAATGTAAGATAGGGTGAGAGACCAGGGGGCACAGCCTGAGCAGGGAGGGGAGTTTAAGGTTCCATGAAAGTTAGGGTGAGGATTCAGGGGGCAAAGCCCAGCCAGGAGGGCAGGGAGAAAGGGAGGTGAGCTTAAGACTCTGGGGAAGGTGGGGCATGGAAATAGGGGGAGCAGCCCAAGCAGGCAGGCAGGGAGGGAAGCTTAACATTCTGTGGAAGTTAGGGTGAGGAAACAGGGGACAAAGCCCAGTCAGGAGAGCAGGGAGGAAAGTAGGGGAGCTTATGGCTCAAAGGAAGATAGGGCAAGAAAACAGGGGGCACAGACCTGGCAGGCAGGCAGGGACGAGAGCTCAAGGCTATTAGGAATTTAGGGTGAGGAACCAGGGAACAAAGCCTAGGCAGGAGGGCAGGGAGGCAGAGAGGGGAGATTAAGGCTCAATGGAAGATAGGGTGAGAAACCAGGGGGCACAGCCCAAGCAGGCAGGCAGGGATGGGAGTTTAAGGTTCTGTGAAAGTTAGGGTGAGGAATCAGGGGGCAAAGCCCAGTCAGGAGGGAAGGGAGAGGAGCTTAAGGCTCAATGGAAGATAGAGCGAGGAGGCAGGGGGCACTGCTGGGCAGGCAGGCACGGAGATTAAGGATCTGGGTATGTTAGGGCAAGGAACCAGTGGGCACAGCCCGGGCATGCAGGCTATGAGGGGATCTTAAGGCTCTGGGTAAGGTTAGGCAAATAATCAGGGGCCACAGTCTGGGCAGGCAGGCAGGGAGGGGAGCTTAAAGCTCTGTGTTAGTTAGGGTTAGAAACCAGGGTGCAAAGCCCCGTCTGGAGGGCAGGGAGGAAGGGAGGGGAGCATAAGGCTCAAGGGAAGAAAGAGCGAGGAACCAGGGGGCAAAGCCCGGGCAGGGAGGGGAGCTTAAGGCTCCAGGGACAGTAGGGTATGGAACCAGGGGCCAAAGCCTGAGCAGGCAGGGAGGGGAGCTTAAGACTCCATGGAAGTTAGGACATGGAACCAGGGGACTGTTCATAGGTATGCAGACAGGGAGCTTAAGACTTAGGGGTTGGTAGGGCAAGGAACCAGGGGGCACAGCCAAGGTAGGTGGGCCGGGAGGCAGGGAGGGGAGCATAAGGCTCAGAGGAAGGTAGGGTGAGGAACCAGGGAGCACAGCCTGGGAAGGCAGGCAGGCAGAGAGGAGAGCCTTAGGCTTCAGGGAAGGTGGGTTGAGAATCCAGGGGGCAGAGCCCAGGCAGGCGAGCAGGGAGACAGGGAGGGTTGCTTGAGGCTCAGGGGAAGTGAGGGTGAGGAACCATGGGGCACAGCCCCAGCAGGCAGGTAGGCAGGGATGGGAACTTAATGTTCCAGAGAAGGTGGGGCAAAAAAACAGGGGCACAGCCCAGGCAGGCAAGCAGGGAGGAAGGGAAGAGAGCTTAAGGTTCCAGGGAAGTTAGGGCTAGGAATCAGGGGGTAAAGCCCAGTCAGGAGGGCAGGGAGGAAGGGAGGGGTGCTTAAGGCTCAAGGGAAGCTAGGGCGAGGAAGCAGGGGGCACAGCCTGGGCAGACAGGGAGGGAGGGGATTTTAAGGTTCCAGAGAAGTTAGGGCTAGCAATCAGGGGGAAAAGCCCAGTCAGGAGGGCAGGGAGGAAAGGAGGCAAGCTTAAGGCTCATTGAAGATAGGACAAGGAAGCAGGGGGCTCAGCCCAGGCAGGCAGATAAAGGCTCCAGGGAAGTAAGGGCAAGGAACCAGGGAGCAAAGCCCAGTCACAAGGGCAAGGATGCAGAGAGGGGTGTTTAAAGGGACACTCAAGTCAAAATTAAACTTTCTTTATTCAGATAGAGCATGCAATTTTTAACAACTTTCCAATTAACTTCCATTAAAAAAAAGTACACAGTCTTTTTATATTTAAACTTTTTGAGTCACCAGCTCCTACTGAGCATATGCAAGAATTCACAGAATAAGCGTATATGCATTTGCGATTGGCTGAAATCTTTCACATGGTACGTGTATGCATGTGTGATTGGCTGATGGCTGTCACATGGTACAGGGGGAGTGGAAATAGACAAAAAAAAATCTACTATTTATTTGAAGTTCAGACTAAGTGTTATTGCATTGTTTTGTTATCTTACATTTGTTGATTATGAAAATCTACTGTGTTGACTGGTACTTTAAGGCTCAGAGAAAGGAAGGGTGAGGAACCATGGGGCAACGCCCAGGAATGCAGACAGGGAGGGGAACTTAAGGCTTCTGGTAAGGTAGGACAAGTAACCAGGGGCCACAGCCTTGGTAGACTTATACCAAGACCCACCATAAGACTCTGTGTTCTGTGGAAGTTAGGGTGAGGAAACAGGGGGCAAAGCCCAATCAGGAGAGCAGGGAAAAAGGGAGGGGAGTTTATGGTTTAATGGAAGCTAAGGCAAGGAACTAGGGGGTTAAAAATATATAACTGTTCAAATCAGATGTAGGAAACTAGCACACCGTAAAACAAATTTCCCCGAAAAAAGTTTAAAAGAATAATAGATAATAGGTGGTGCATAAACTGCTGTTCCTAAATATAACCAATGTTAAAAAAACATAATAATTCAAATGCGTAATCCAAATAAGTCAACGGTGATTATAACCTTAAATAACAAACGGATATATATAGTTATATCAAATTAAAGTTTATTGCTAAATATTTGAAAATGTACCTAATGGTATTTATTAATAAGAACAAATAAAATCAGAAAAAAGGGGATGACGAATCTATATACTGAATAAACTAAACAAATTAAATGGTAAAAAACAGATACCGGTGTCTTACCTTATACTTTTAAAATAAAATAGCGAATAGGAATAAGACTGACATCAGATACATTCATCAGCCCATCAGATTGGACATTATTGGCGGTTACCTCACCCACTAAGCCTGATTACAAACAAGATACATTGTATATTAAGTGATATAGAAGAATCAATATGTATATTAAGATACAATCGCCTAGATTACGAGTTCTGTGTTAGCTTTAAAAAGCAGAGTTAAGGGGTCCTTACGCTGCTTTTTAACGCCCGCTGGTATTACGAGTATGGCAGGTACAGGTGTGCCGCTCACTTTTCTTCCGCGACTTTTGGCTACTGCAAATCCCCTTACGTCAATTGCGTATCCTATCTTTTTAATGGGATTTGCCTAACGCCGGTATTACAAGTCTTGGAAGAAGTGAGCGGTACAGCCTCTACCTCCAAGACTCCTACCGCATAAAAAAGTCAGTAGTTAAGAGTTTTATGGGCTAACGCTGGAACATAAAGCTCTTAACTACAGTGCTACAAAGTACACTAACACCCATAAACTACCTATTAACCCCTAAACCGAGGATCCCCCACATTGCAAACACTATAATAAAATCTGCCGGCCGGACATCGTCGCCACCTACATTATACCTATGAACCCCTAATCTGCTGTCCCTAACATCGCCGACACCTACATTATATTTATTAACCCCTAATCTGTCGCCCCCAACGTCTCCGCCACCTAACTACAATTATTAACCCCTAATCTGCTGTCCTTAACATCACCGACACCTATATTATATGTATTAACCCCTAATCTGCCCCCCCCAACGTCGCCACCACCTAACTACAATTATTAAACCCTAATCTGCTGTCCCTAACATCGCCGACACCTATATTATATTTATTAACCCCTAATCTGCCCCCCCCCCAACGTTGCCGCCACCTACCTACACTTATTAACCCCTAATCTGCCGACCGAAGCGGGTCCATCTTCAAGACATCCAACGCGGAGCATCCTCTTCTTCCCAACGACTAACGACGAATGAAGGTTCCTTTAAATGACGTCATCCAAGATGGCGTCCCTCGAATTCCAATTGAAGTTCAATCCGATTGGCTGATTGGATCAGCCAATAGAATGCGAGGTCAATTCTATTGGCTGATCCAATCAGCCAATCGGATTGAACTTCAATCCGATTGGCTGATTAAATCAACAAATCTGATTTTTCCTACCTTAATTCCGATTGGCTGATAGAATCCTAACAGCCAATCGAAATTTGAGGGAAGCCATCTTGGATGACGTCATTTAAAGGAACCTTCATTGGTCATTAGTCGTCGGGAAGAAGAGGATGCTCCGCGTCGGATGTCTTGAAGATGGACCCCCTCCGCGCCGGATGGATGAAGATAGAAGATGCCGCTTGGATGAAGACTTCTGCTGGATGGAGGACCTCTTCTGCCCCGATCGGATGAAGACTTCTGCCAGTCTGGATGTCCTCTTCTGCCCCATCAGATGAACACTTCTGGACGGATCGGATGAACAGTGGTGCCCGGCTGGGTGAACACGGCTCAAGGTAGGGTGATCTTTAATGAGGTATTGTTAGGTTTTTTAAGGGGGGAACGGGTGGGTTTTAGAGTAGGGGTGTGTGAGTGATGGGTTGTAAATGCTGGGGGGGTCTTGTATTTTTTTTTTACAGGTAGAAGAGCTGATTACTTTGGGGCAATGCCCCGCAAAAAGCCCTTTTAAGGGCTGGTAAAAGAGGTGATTACTTTTGTAATTTAGTATAGGGTAGGGAATTTTATTATTTTGGGGGGCTTTTTTATTTTATTGGGGGCTTAGATTAGGTGTAATTAGATTAAAATTCTTGTAATATTTTTTTATTTTTTGTAATTTAGTGTTTGTTTTTTTTGTACTATAGCTTAGTTTATTTCATTGTATTTTAGTTTAGATAATTGTAGGTAATTTATTTAATTAATTTATTGATAGTGTAGTGTTAGGTGTATTTGTAACTTAGGTTAGGATTTATTTTACAGGTAATTTTGTATTTATTTTAACTAGGTAGCTATTAAATAGTTATTAACTATTTAATAGCTATTCTACCGAGTTAAATTAAATACAAAGTTGCCTGTAAAATAAATATAAATCCTAAAATAGCTACAATGTAATTATTAGTTATATTGTAGCTATCTTATGGTTTATTTTATAGGTAAGTATTTAGTTTTAAATAGGAATAATTTAATTATAGTAATTTTATTTAGATTTATTTAAATTATATTTAAGTTAGGGGGTGTTAGGGTTAGGGTTAGACTTAGGTTTAGGGGTTAATAACTTTATTATAGTAGCGGCGACGTTGGGGGTGGCAGATTTGGGGTTAATAATTGTAGGTAGGTGGCGGCGATGTTAGGGAGGACAGATTAGGGGTTAATAAAATTTATTCTAGTGTTTGCGAGGCAGGAGTGCAGCGTTTTAGGGGTTAATACATTTATTATAGTGGCGGCGATGTCCGGTCGGCCGATTAGGGGTTAATAAGTGTAGGTAGGTGGCGGCGACATTGGAGGTGGCAGATTAGGGGTTAATAAATATAATATAGGTGTTGGCGATGTTGGGGGCAGCAGATTAGAGGTTCATAGGGATAATGTAGGTGGCGACGGTGTCCGGAGTGGCAGGTTAGGGGTTAATAATATAATGTAGGTGTCAGCGATAGCGGGGGCGGCAGATTAGGGGTTAATAAGTGTAAGGTTAGTGGTGTTTAGACTCAGGGTTCATGTTAGGGTGTTAGAAAGTGTTTCCCCATAGGAAACAATTGGGCTGCGTTAAGAGCTGAACGCTGCTTTTTTGCAGGTGTTAGTTTTTTTTCCAGCCAGCTCAGCCCCATCGTATCCTACGTTTTTCCAGCTTACCGCTACCGGAAGCAACGCTGGTATTGAGGTGAGAAGTGGAGCTAAATTTTGCTCAACGCTCACTTTTCTGAGGCTAACTCAGCCATTCAGAAAACTTGTAATACCAGCGTTGTTTAAAGTAAGCGCTGGAAAAAAAGGCTCGTTAGCAACGCAAGTTTTTACCGACAAAACCCGTAATCTAGGCAATAATGTATAAAGTGATACACTATTTTATAAGTGATTATTAGGATTTTATTCGCTATTTAATTTAAAAGTATAAGGTAAGACACTGGTGTCTGTTTTTTACCATTTAATTTGTTTTGTTTATTCAGTATATAGATACGTCATCCCCTGTTTTCTGATTTTATATGTTCTTATTGATAAATACCATTGGGTACCTTATCAAATATTTAGCAATAAACTTTAATTTGATATAACTATATATATCCGTTTCTTATTTAAGGTTATAATCACTGTTTACTTATTTGGATTACGCATTTGAATTTTTATGTTTTTTAACATTGGTTATATTTAGGATCAGCAGTTTATGCACCACCTATAAGGAACTAGGGGGCACAGCCCAGACAGGTGGGCAATCATTCAGTGAGGGAAGCTTAAGGCTCAAGTGAAGTCAGGAACCAGAGGGCACAGCCCGGCAAGGCAGGCAAGCAGGGAGGGAAGGTTAAGGCTCAGGGGTGGTAGGGTGGGAGGCAGTGGGGGAGCTGAAGGCACTGGTGAAGGTAGGGTGCTGAACAAGGGGGCAAAGTCTGTGCAGTCAGTCAAGGAGGGGAGCTTACGGCTCTGGTGAAGATAGGGCGAGGAACCAGGGGGCACAGCCCAGGGAGGCAGAGAGAGAGCTTAAGGTTTCAGGGAAGGCAGGGTGAGGAACCAAGGGGCACAGCCAAGGCAGGAAGAGAGGAAAGCTTAAGGCTCAGGGGAAGTTAGGGCGAGGAACAAGGGGCAAAGCCCAGGCAGGAGGGCAAGCAGGCAGAGAAGGGAGCTTAAGGCTCAAGGAAAGGTGGGGCATGGAAACAGCGGGCACAGTCCGAGCAGGCAGGCAGTGAGGGGAGCTTAAGGTTCCGTGGAAGTTAGGGCTAGGAATCAGGGGTTAAGCCCAGTCAGGAGGGAGGGGAGCTTAAGGCTCAAAGGAAGATAGGGTGAGGAAGCAGGGGGCACAGCCTTGGCAGGGAGGAAGGGAGGGGAGCTTAAGGCTCAAGGGAAGATAGGGGAAGGAAGCAGGGGGCACAGCCCAGGCAGGCAGGCAGTGAGATTAAGGCTCTGGGGAAGTTAGGTTGAGGAACCAGGGGGCGAAGCCCAGTCACGAGGGCAGGGAAGCAGAGAGGAGAGTATAAGGCCCAGAGAAAGGTAGGGTGAGGAACCAGGGGGCAAAGCCCAGGATTGCAGGCAGGGAGGGGATCTTAAGGCTTCTGGTAAGGTAGGGCAAATAACCAGGGGCCACAGCCTTGGTAGGGAGGGGAGTTTAAGACTCTGGGGAAGGTGGGGCATGGAAATAGGGGGCACAGCCCAAGCATGCAGGCAGGGAGGGGAGCTTAACATTCTGTGGAGGTTAGGGTGAGGAAACAGGGGGCAAAGTCCAGTCAGGAGAGCAGGGAGGAAGGTAGGGTAGCTTATGGCTCAAAGGAAGATAGGGCAAAGAACCAGGGGACACAGGCATGGCAGACAGGAAGGCAGGCAGGGAGGATAGCTCAAGGCTATTGAGAAGTTAGGCTGAGGGACCAGGGGGCTAGCCTAGGCAGGAGGGCAGGGGTACAGAGAAGGGAGATTAAGGCCCAGGGAAAGGTAGGGTATGGAACCAGGGGCCCCAGCCTGAGCAGGCAGAGAGGGGAGCTTAAGGCTCCATGGAAGATAGGGCTTGGAACCAGGGTACTTTTCCCAGGTAGGCAGGCAGGGATGGGAGCTTAAGATTTTAGGGAAGATAGGGTGAGTAACCAGGGGGCACAGCCCAAGCAGGCAGACAGGGAGGGGAGTATAAGATTCTGTGGAAGTTAGGGTGAGGAATCAGGGGGCAAAGCCCAGTCAGGGGGGAAGGGATGGGAGCTTAAGGCTCAAGGGAAGACAGGGCAAGGAGGCAGGGGGCACAGCCTGGGCAAACAGGGAGATTAAGGACCTGAGAATGTTAGGGTGAGGAACCAGGGGGCAAAGCCCAGGCACAAGGGTAGGGAAGCAGAGAAGAGAGTTTAAGGCTCAGGGTAAGGTAGGGTGAGGAACCAGTGGGCACAGCCCAGGCATGCAGGCAGGGAGGGGATCATAAAGCTCTGGGTAAGGTAAGGCAAGTAATCAGGGGCCACAGCCTGGGCAGGCAGGCAAACAGGGAGGGGAGCTTAAAGCTCCATGTTAGTTAGGGTAAGGAATCAGGGTGCAAAACCCCATCATGAGAGCAGGGAGGAAGGGAGGGGAGCATAAGGCTCAAGGGAAGATAGAGCGAGGAACCAGGGGGCACAGCCTGGGCATGCAGGCAGGGAGAGGAGCTTAAGGCCCCCGAGGAAAGTAGGGTATGAAACAAGAGGCCACAGCCTGAGCAGGCAGGGAGGAAAGCTTAAGGCTCCATGGAAGTTAGGGCATGGAACCAGGGGTAAAGCCCAGTCAGGAAGGCAGGGAGGAAGGGAGGGGAGCTTAAGGCTCAAAGGAAGATAGGGCAAGGAAGCAGGGGGCACAGCCCAGGCAGACAGAGAGGGAGGGGAATTTAAGGTTCCGTGGAAGTTAGGGCTAACAATCAGGGGGTAAAGCCCAGTCAGGAGGGCAGGGAGGAAGGGAGGGGAGCTTAAGGCTCAAGGGAATATAGGGTGAGGAAGCAGGGATAACAGCCAGGGCATGGGGGAAGGGATGCAGAGAGGGGAGCTTAAGCCTCAGGGAAAGGTAGGAAGAGATACTAGGGGGCACAGCCCGGGCATGCAAGCAAGGAGGGAAGATTAAGGCTCTAGGAGGTAGTGCGAGGAACCAGGGGGCCCAGCCCACACGGGCTGGCTGGAAGGGGAGCCCAGGGGAAGGTAGGGTGAGGAACCAGGAAGCAAAGCCTAGGGAAGTCAGTTATTGAGGGTGGGGAGCTTAAGGCTTCGGGGAAGGTAGGGTAAGGAACCAGGAGCATGGGGGAAGGGAGACAGAGAGGGGAGCTTAAGGCACAGGGAAAGGTAGGAAGAGATACTAGTGGGCCCAGCCCAAGCATACAGGAAGGGAGGGAAGATTAAGGCTCTAGGAGAGGTAGTGCGAGGAGCCATGGGGCATTCTTCATTCCTGTCCTAACTGCTTCGGGATTCGGTACGGAGCCTGGCGCAAGGGAGCTTGTCCCGGAGTATCTACCTGGTGGGTGGTTAAAGTAGTGTACCCTGGCTTCGGGGAGAAGGTGAGGTGTTTGGACTGTAGGAGTTGGTTGAGCTGCTCCCTTTCAGTGGGGCTAAGTTGGTCTCCTATCTGAACCTGAGCCACTATACCTGTGGGGAGACTCTTTTCTAATAGGTCTGGAATGGGTAGACTGTCGGGGTCTTCCTGAGGGGAACAACATACGGCCGTCACGTTCTCTGGTCGCTCAAAATATTCCTTGAGCATGTTTACATGGAATGTCTTTCTAAGATTGTTGTTGTGGCAGCTAGCTATCACATAAGTGGTGTCTCCCCTTTTCTCTACGATCTGGTAGGGACCCTGCCAGGACGCCTGCAATTTGTCTGTCTTCACCGGCTTAAGTACTAACACCTTTTGTCCTATGGTGAAGATTCTCTTTCGGGCCCCCCGATCGTACCATACTTTCTGTCTTCTCTGGGCCGCCTGGAGATTAGCCCGCACGGATTTGGCTAATTGTTCCATTCGATCCCTGAGTTCCAGCATGTATGGCACAATGGGGACACCGTCAGTGTCCATCTCTCCCTCCCAGTGCTCCCGGATCAGGTTTAGGGGTCCCCGTACCTTTCTTCCGTAGAGCAACTCGAAGGGAGAGAACCCTGTCGTTTCCTGGGGCACCTCCCGATAAGCAAATAGGAGGTGCGGCAGGAAGCGTTCCCAGTCTTGGTATTCCTGAGTGAACGTCTTGAGCATTTGCTTGAGGGTCCCATTGAACCTCTCACACAGCCCGTTCATCTGGGGGTGGTATGGGGAGCTCAAGAGGGACTTAATTTTGCAAACCTGCCAGAGTTGTTGGGTCAATTCAGCCGTAAATTGGGTGCCTCGGTCGGATAGGATTTCTTTTGGAAATCCTACCCGGGAGAACACCTGTACTAGTGCATTCGCTACCGTATCCGCTTGTATGTTGGATAGGGCGACAGCCTCTGGGTACCTGGTAGCGTAGTCCACTACGGTAAGAATGTAGCACTTACCGGAGGGACTAGGGGTAGCCAGTGGTCCAACTAGGTTAATAGCAACCCGGCTGAAGGGTTCCTCTACAATGGGCATATTTACTAGATGGGCTTTAGGGTGATCGCCTCGCCTTCCTACTCGTTGTCACACATCGCAGGTGTTACAGTAAGTTCTAACGTCAGCGTGTACCCCTGGCCAAAAGAACATAAGAATGTTTCGTTATCTGCCCCGCCCCCTCCGGTCTCTGCTCGTTCCCGGTACTTTTGTAAGGTCGGGTCAGTCTTAGACTCTGTCTCGAAAGCATCTGGGATGTCCCAGGGTATGGGGCCTAACATGTCAGGCAAGGTCGCCTAACGTGTCTCCCGCACTGGTGACAGCTCTCGCTCCGTCCGGGCTTGGGCCCGTGTAGTCACTGGGTCCGCCTCGTTGTTGCATACTGGAGCATAGGCAGAAGTCATGGGGCCCAAATCGTTGCCCAGTAGTACTTCGGCAGGTAAATTATCCATTATGCCCACTTTCACAGCCCCCTTTCCCGCTCCCCAATCAAGATGCACTTTAGCTGTTGGAATTTTGTACACATCCCCCCCCCGCCACTCTAACGGCCACAGTCTGTCTGGATCGCTTGTGCTACGGCACCAAATGACTCTGTACCAGCGTGATAGTAGCCCCTGTGTCTCTCAATCCCTCGGTAGATCGCCCCTCGAGCCATACCTTCTGCCGATGGTGCTGGCGGTTATCTGAGGCAGCATATACAGGGTCCGCCTCGTGAAGCGGCCCCAAATATTCCTCCATAGGGGCCTCTTGGTTAACACAGAGGGCCTGGGCCGGATGATATGACCCAGAGGGGTAATTGTGATTCCTGGGTGTCTGGTGCGTATTAAGGGGGCAGCTAGCCATGAAATGCCCTGGTTGCTTGCATCGGTGGCAAGTCGGTCTGGGACGCTCAGAGCTGTTATTGGGTGGTCCTGAGTGTCGGGCGGGCCCTGCGGGCACCGGGGCTCGGAATTCAGCACGAGGGGGTGCACAGTAAACCTCTCTGGGTTCGACCTGTGCTGGAGCTCGGTAGTTCGTGGGTTCGTGAAGACAGGAGTCATAATGTTCATCGGCCAATTTGGCTGCTTCTTCTAAGGTAGAAGGCCGCCTGTCTCGCAGCCATTCCTTCCCTTGCTGTACCATGCCATTATAAAAATGTTCTAAGAGAAACAATTGTAAAATTTCCTCACCAGTCACCGCTTTACTTCCGCTCATCCAGTGATTTGCCGCTCTCCGCATTCTGTGCACCCATTCCATATGGGTATCGTTAGGCTTCTTTTTCGTGCCCCGAAACTGTCGGCGATACGTGTCCGGAGTTACCGCGTACCGTCGCAACAGTGTCTCCTTAACTAGCTCATACTGTGTCACTTCCTCAGCACCCAGAGTACGAAAGGCTTCCAGGGCTCGCCCGGATAGTTTCCCAGACAATATCGTGGGCCACTCTCTGTTGGGAATCTGGTGCAGGGCACATTGCCTTTCGAAGTCCGCCAAATATTCATCAATCCCTGTCTCGCTCTCTAGGAAAGGTCGAAATGCCACATAGGGTATCTTGGGCCTCCCAGCATTTTCGACAGGGACGATTACCTGCGGGGCTTCAGCATTGCTGTGTGCGTTCGCTAGGTTGAGTTCGTGGGCTCGAGTCTCTCGTATATCCTCGTCCACTTCTGCCATCAACTGCTGTACCAATTCCATGGAGGGGTTCGGCCCGTACAGTTAGATCCTCTCCCGAACAATCCTGGTTTTTTCGTCACTAATCGTGGTCGGTGTTTCCGCCATTGTGAAGCTCTGATCCAGTTCGGTCAATTCTGCGATCAGCTCTCTCCTCGGCCGGTTGCTGGCGTACCCCACTCTACTTTCAAGTAAATCCTTTAGGGTTGTACGCTTCAATTTTTCTCCATCCGTTCTGTACCTCTCCTAGGAAATCCAGGAAAATCCCACAGCTGCCGCCAAATGTTACGGTTACCCTTAGTCTCGCTGAGAGATGGACCGCTTAGTAGCCTGGATCCCTATTGCTGAAGAGGGGAGAAGCTGCTTTCCATAGTATTCTATATGAGTCTCGCAAATGTAGAATAATCCCCCTTAGCTGTAGTACAGCTAGGATACCCTTCTGCCCACAAAAACGAGTCAACGCTGCGATTGAGGGTCAACCAAGAACTCAGGACTGGGATGCCCAGCCTGCTTTTTATTGAGGTTACATGCACACAGGGCACTCCCAGGGGGGGGAGCATAAAATCCCCCATCACACATTTAGATAGAGAGACAATGTCCTTTGACAGGCCACAATAGGATTACAGTACTTCAGATAACAAGTTACACATAAAAAAACAATGCAGTCCATCTTATCAATTAGCAGTCTGACTCCGGAGGTGATTAGACAATGGGAATGTTTTATCACTAAACTTAATTAGAGCTGAGGCCAGCAAACTTGTATTTAGAAAATAGTTTCTAAAAGCTGAAAAAAAGTTAACTCTTTATGAAATGATACTTGTTACGGTTTTCTTGGAGCCCTTCTTAGGCGCTGGCTTGGCTGGTTCAGGCATTGCTGCTGGGAAATAAGCTCTTCACAACAAAATAACTAATGCTTCTGTAACATGAGGTAATCTAGACTTTTTTGACCTAGCCTACTTCTCTTCTCAGTGACAATACCACCTGCTGCACTGAAGGTCCTTTTTGACAGGACACTTGAAATGGGGCAGGCCAGAAGTTCTATCGCAAATTGGGATTGCTCAGGCCACAGGTCAAGCTTGCACACCCAGTAGGCAAGGGGTTCATCGCTCCTCAGAGTGTCGAGATCTGCAGTTTTAAGGTGAGGTAGTCTGCTACCTGTCGGTCGAGTCTTTCTCTGAGGGTGGACCCCGAAGGGCTGTGGCGATGCATAGGACTTTAAAAGCTCCGCATGTCCTCCATCAACAACACGTCTGTAAAGCATCCTGTCCTTGCCGGCATGGTCGTGGGAGTCGGAGGATTACTTTTACCTCTTCCCCTGTTAGATTCCCGTTGTGCTGTGACATCACTCATACGCTGTGTAAAGCATACTTTTTAATTTATTTTGGAACTGCTGCATCCTTTCCGACTTGCAGTAATTCGGTAACATTTCAGGCACTTTATGCTTATACCGGGGGTCTAGTAGCGTGGACACCTAGTACAGGTCGTTCTCCTTCAGCTTTTTTATATGAGGGTCCCTCAACAGGCATGACAGCATGAAAGACCCCATTTGCACAAGGTTGGATGCTGAGCTACTCATGTCCCGTTTCTCGTCCTCAGTGATCTCACTGAAGGTATCTTCTTCCCCCCAGCCACGTACAACACCACGGGTACCAGATAGGGGACAATGAGCACCCTGGGATGCCTGTTGTGGTTGGTCTTCCTCCTCCTCCTCAAAGCCACATTCCTCCTCTGACTTTTCTTCCTCACAATCCTCTTCCAGCGTTGCCGCTGGTCCAGCAAGCGATGCTGATAAGGCTGTTTCTGGTGGTGATGGTGACCACAACTCTTCCTCTTCCCGCTCATCTACGGCCTGATCCAGCACTCTTCGCAGGGCACGCTCCAGGAAAAAAACAAATGGTATGATGTCGCTGATGGTGCCTTCGGTGCGACTGACTAGGTTTGTCACCTCCTCAAAAGGACGCATGAGCCTACAGGCATTGCTCATGAGCATCCAGTAACGTGGCAAACAAATTCCCAGCTCCCCAGAGGCTGTCCTAGAACCCGGTCATACAAATACTCGTTAATGGCTTTTTCTTGTTGGAGCAGGCGGTCGAACATTAGGAGTGTTGAATTCCAACGTGTCGGGCTGTCGCAAACCGCCTCACTGGCATGTTGTTTCGCTGCTGGATATCTGAAAAGTGCGCCATGGCCGTGTAGGAACGCCTGAAATGGCCACACACCTTCCTGGCCTGCTTCAGGACGTCCTGTAAGCCTGGGTACTTATGCACAAAGCGTTGTAAATCAGATTACACACATGTGCCATGCACGGCACATGGGTCAACTTGCCCAATTTCAATGCCGCCACCAAATTACTTCCGTTGTCAGAAACCACTTTGCTGATAGCCAGTTGGTGCGGAGTCAGCCACTGATCCACCTGTGCGTTCAGGGTGGACAGGAGTGCTGGTCCGGTGTGACTCTCTGCTTTCAGGCAAGTCAACCCCAAGACGGCATGACACTGCCATATCCAGGATGTGGAATAGTACCTGGGGAGCTGGGGGGTGCCGTTGATGTGGAGCAAGATGCAGCAGCAGAAGAGGAGGTTATGGAAGAGGATGGAGTAGGAGGAGTAGAGGAGGTGGCAGCAGGCCTGCCTGCAAGTCGTGGCGGTGTCACCAACTCTGCAGAGCCACGCATTCCATGGTTGTCAGCCGTCAGCAGGTTTACCCAGACGCCGGGCAAGGGGGTGACTTTGTGACATTGGCTTCTTATGCTCAAACATGTCCTTGACAGACACATGACTGTGGGCAGATGAGCAGGAACTGCTCAAGGCGAGACACAGAGTGGCGGATGGTTGAGAGGGGGCAAGGAGGACAGCAGTGGTTGACGTAACTGAAGATGCTGGACCAGGAGGAGGATGGCGGCTTTGAGTTTGTGTGCTGCTTGTACTCATGTGTTGATCCCATAGGAGTTTGTGATGTGTGATCATGTGCCTTTGCAAAGCAGTTGTACCTAGGTGGGTGTTGGACTTCCCACGACTCAGTTTCTTTTGGCACAGATTGCAAATGGCATCACTGTTGTCAGAGGCAGACACACAAAAAAATGCCACACTGCTGAGCTCTGCGATGACAGCATTCTGGTGGTGGCAACAGCATGCGTTGATTGGCGTGCTGTCTGGCTGACCCCGGGTGCTGATGCATGCTGCTCCTTGTGACGACCTCCCACTGCTTCCAACTCGCCTCGTCCTCCTCCTCCTCTCTATCTCCCCATCTGAACTTTCCCCCTGTTCTTCTTCTCTTCTAGCTAGCACCCACGTGACATCCACGGACGCATCGTCATCATCAATCACTTCACTTGTATCTGAAAAATCAACAAAGGAAGCAGCAGCGGGTACAACATCATCATCATCACACCGTACGTCCATGTCTATAATGCTGCCTGACTGAGACATATCACTGTTATCTACATCCTCTGTCAATGATGGTTGCGCATCACTCATTTCTTCCAAATGATATGTAAATAACTCCTCTGACAGATCAAGTGAAGCGGCTGTGGTGCTAGTGTTGGTGGTGGTGGCAGTCAGGCGAGTGGTAACTTGAGAGGTGCCCCAAGATAAGATAAGCTGGAGGAGGATAGTGCGTCAAGGTTTGGAGCGGAAGCTATAGAAGATTGGGTGTCCTGTGTTAAAAAGTCACCTAGTTATTCTAGGGTCAAAGGGAATCACAGCACCACGACCACGACAGCACCTGCGGGGTGGCCTGCCTCTGCCTGTCATTTTTTTTAAATGTACACTTACACTACTATTAAACAAGATATGAGTGGTGCCACTGGGCAAGTGGGCACAGTGTACGCTGTGAGCCTGGCACACACGCTGGCAGGCAGGCAACTGCAATTAGATTACACAAGCAGACTGATGTTTCACAGTCAAAAAAGTTTTTTTTTTTAAATTTACACTACTGTTACACCAGATATGAGTGGTGGCACTGGGCAAGTGGGCCTGGCACACACGCTGGCAGGCAGGCAACTGCAATTAGATTACACTAGCAGTCTGATGTTTCACAGTCAAAAAAGTTTTTTTTTTTTTAAATTTACACTACTGTTACAACAGATATGAGTGGTGGCACTGGGCAAGTGGGGCTGGCACACACGCTGGCAGGCAGGCAACTGCAATTAGATTACACAAGCAGACTGATGTTTCACAGTCAAAAAAGTTTTTTTTTATTTTATTTACACTACTGTTACACCAGATATGAGTGGTGGTACTGGGCAAGTGGGCCTGGCACACACGCTGGCAGGCAGGCAACTGCAATTAGATTACACTAGCAGACTGATGTTTCACAGTCAAAAAAGTTTTTTTTTTTTTAAATTTACACTACTGTTACAACAGATATGAGTGGTGGCACTGGGCAAGTGGGCACAGTAAACGCTGTGAGCCTGGCACACACACTGGCAGGCAGGCAATTGCAATTAGATTACACTAGCAGACTGATGTTTCACAGTCAAAAAAGTTTTTTTTTTTAAATTTACACTACTGTTACAACAGATATGAGTGGTGGCACTGGGCAAGTGGGCACAGTATACGCTGTGAGCCTGACACACATGCTGGCAGGCAGGCAACTGCAATTAGATTACACAGGAGAAAAAAAACAGACTGATATTCTAGCCCTAAAAAGGGCTTTTTGGGGTGCTGTCCTTACAGCAGAGATCAGATGAGTCCTTCAGGACTGTAGTGGAGACTGAATACACTAGCCTAGCTATCAATTTCCCTATTAAATCAGCAGCAGCTACACTGTCCCTCCTCTCACTAAGAAAGCAGCTTCCAAATGAATCTAAAATGGCTGCTGTCCAGGAGCTGGGAGGGTCTGGGAGGGTCTGGGAGGGAGGGAGGGTCTGCTGCTGATTGGCTGGAATGTGTCTGGGGACTGTGAGATACAGGGTCAAAGTTTACTCAATGATGACGAATAGGGGGCGGATCGAACATCGCATATATTCGCCCGCCGTTGCGAATGCGAACAAGCTATGTTCGAGACATCACTAGAGACAACGCTTTATGAAATAACAGTTTAAACTATTATATAAAAAAAGACTGAGATGCGTTGGCCGGGAATCGAACCCTGCTGTCAACAGCTTGGAAAGCAGCTATGCTCACCACTGTACCACCAACGCAATGCAAATCCTGCGGCTTGCTTATGTGTTGCACCGTTCAAATGACCGGGAGGTATCTGGAGGGAGAGACAACGCTTTTTGAACTAACAGTTTAAACTATTATATAAAAACAGACTGAGATGCGTTGGCCGAAAATTGAACCCGGTTCAACTGCTTGGAAGAAAGCTATGCTCACCACTATACCACCAACGCAATGCAAATTCTGAAGCTTGCTTATGTGTTGTACCGTTCAAATGACCGGGTGGTATCTGGAGGGAGAGACAACGCTTTTTGAACTAACAGTTTAAACTATTATATAAAAACAGAATGAGATGCGTTGGCCCGGAATCAAACCTGGATAAACTGCTTGGAAGGCAGCTATGCTCGCCACTATACCACCAACGCAATGCAAACGCTGCGGCTTGCTTATGTGTTGCACCGTTCAAATGAATGGGAGGTATCTGGAGGGAGAGACAACGCTTTTTGAACTATTATATAAAATAAGACTGAGATGCGTTGGCTGGGAATCAAACCCGGGTCAACTACTTGGAAGGCAGCTATGCTCACCACTATACCACCAACGCAATGTAAATGCTGCCGCTTGCTTATGTGTTGCACCGTTCAAATGACCGGGACGTATCTGGAGAGTAAGACAACGCTTTTTGAACTAACAGTTTAAACTATTATATAAAAACAGACTGAGATGCGTTGGACCGGGAATCGAACCCGGGTTAACTGCTTGGAAGGCAGCTATGCTCACCACTATACCACCAATGCAATGCAAATGCTGCCGCTTGCTTATGTGTTGCACCGTTCAAATGACCGGGAGGTATCTGGAGAGTGAGACAACGCTTTTTGAACTAACAGTTTAAACTATTATATAAAAACAGACTGAGATGCGTTGGCCGGGAATCGAACCCTGGTCAACTGCTTGGGAGGCAGCTATGATCACCACTATACCACCAACGCAATGCAAACGCTGCCGCTTGCTTATGTGTTGCACCGTTCAAATGACCGGGAGGTATCTGGAGAATGAGACAGCGCTTTTTGAACTAACAGTTTAAACTATTATATAAAAACAGACTGAGATGAGTTGGCCGGGAATCGAACCCAGGTCAACTGCTTGGAAGGCAGCTATGCTCACCACTATACCACCAACACAATGGAAATGCTGCCGCTTGTTTATGTGTTGCACCGTTCAAATGACCGGGAGGTATCTGGAGAGTGAAACAACGCTTTTTGAACTAACAGTTTAAACTATTATATAAAAACATCTAGGAGGGGCGGAGCCTGACCACGCTGGAAGATGGTCGCACACTAGGAGGGCTCCTGCCACCAAAAGCTGACAAAATAGCTTAATTTAACACTAAAGCTTTTTTAATTATATGTGTTGCCGGTGCATCCGACTGGCATATATTCCTCCTACTCTGGAACCTAGCTTTGCTGAAGGAGCCTTTTTCTGAGCGCTGCTGTAGGGCTATCAGAAACGGAACTACCGGGCCCGCGTGGAGGGCTCACTTCATCTTACCCTTAGCGCCTAAAGGTGTCAGCGAGCTATTGATGGCAGAAGCAACTAAAGACCCAGTGCCTGCTGGAGCACTATCTCTCCCTAGAAGCGCTACTTGGGGCAGAAGAGGATTGTGAGCCTCGCTACGGTGTTGGCCCTTGTCCCCGGGTGCGCCCTGTGATCATAGGAGTCTCATGAGCTGAACCGGTCCCTGAGTGCTGATTAACAGGGGACATCTCCCTACAAATAATCGGAACATCGCCGACCGCATCCAGAACCCCGCATTGAGCGGTGAGTGGCCGTAGGCCTGCTAAAGGTAAGCGGCTGCATGAGACTTTCATACTGCTTAGATCAGGAGTGAGAGAACAGGGCCTCACTGATCTCGGGCAGCCACGCATTAAGGATAGTCTCCTTTATACTAACGCAGTATAGTTTACACATAAGCTGCGGTCCCAACAAAGTTCAATTCTGCTCTCAGCAATATAGAAAGAAGTATTTTACTCTTTATTACATATAAAAGATAGAAGAGAGAGATTTCAACAATATTATTTTGAACCTGCAGGACTGTTAATATATTTATTTATAGCTACAGACTGAACAAAGATACATAAACATCAGTAACCTCCTGAGGCCTTATAGGACGTTATAGGCCACTTTACTGTAGATCCCAGCGTGTCAAGTACTAGTGCCACACAGGAGCTGGGCCTCTGCTGTAAGGATATCGCTGTTACCTTACTATACCCTCCTGCACAGCACGACCAGTGTTTCTGAGAGACTGCTAGCTAGATCTGGTTCCAACCATTCTCAACAACACTGTCAGTAGGGCATGACTAATAAAAGAATTAGCAGGGCTGAAAAAACAGGCACCTCTAAGTCTATGAGCCACTATCTTAAGCCCAGAGACACAGCCAAGGAAACAACAGAGAGAGGCATGGAAGGCCAACAGGATAACTTAATCCCCTCTAAGCCATCCGGCAGCAATGCTCTACCTCAATTTGTTACAAAGGAAGATATTCTTCATCTCTCCTCAAAAGAAGATATACAAGGAGTGATGAGTGAATTGAGGAGTCTCTTTGGGGGCTTGAGAAAAGATTTCTCTGCACTGGAGGCGAGAGTCTCTAGAGTTGAAAAAGCCTCCAATGACAACGCCACATCTTTGCAGCAACAAGCATTAGATATCCAAACTCACGCTGACAATCTACAGTACCTTAACGATAAGCTTGAGGACATTGACAACAGGGGACGCAGGAATAATCTGCGTTTTAGAGGGGTATCAGAAACCATTGCACCGCAAAATCTCGAGGGCTATTTGCAAGCCCTGTTTAGGATCATCAAAGAATCTCCATCTTCCCCGGAAATCCCTATAGAAAGGGCCCACAGGGCTCTTAGGCCTAAACCGCCAAGCAAAGCTCCTCCTAGGGACATCATTGTAAGATTCCTTAGCTTTAAGGACAAGGAGGAGATCCTTCAAGGAGCTAGGAAAAAACACCCCATCATGCACGCAGGAGAAGAGATACAGGTTTTCACGGATCTATCACCGCAGACCCTGCAAAAACGTAGGGATTTGCGCCATATTACAACTATTCTAAGGAACAATAAAGTACCATACAGGTGGGGATTCCCCGTATCCATCATTGCCACTAACAACAACAAAACAGCTATTTTCAGGCCTGGAATGGACCAAGGGGTCTTTTTTGAAAATCTTTCCTTACAGGCCCCTGCAGAAGAAGGATCACAACAGAGGAGAGCAGAATCCTCTGCTCAACCACTGGTAGACCGCTCCAAGGATTAAGCAAGCTGGTAATGTATTGATAGACAATTAATGTTGATACCAGGTTACTAACGAGTATGGAATGTGGTTCTTGGACTTTTAAGTGGACAATAATTAAGTTCAGAGACTTCCATTTTACACCTAAAGTAAATGTCTAGACTAAAAAGTTCGCTCAGTCATTTGTTGTTAGGCTTAGAATGAAACTTATAGACCTCTGTTTTGACTATAATATCTTTCAGGGACTCCTATTTGGTCTCTATAATGTTTTAAGTGTGTTAAGTTTAACATTGATACCTTATGCATTATAGCTCCATCTAGATACTGCACCGGCAATTCAATACATATGACAGTATGCCTGTGAACAAATATCTATAAAAAGCCTAGTAGTTAAGATGCGTCAAGCATTATATATCAACCTGACTTAATTGAAAGCAATGTTTAGCATACATTAATATTGAGGGAGAAATAATGACCCACATGGTGTTATTGTTATTATGCATTTCAACAACCGCTATACGGTCTCCTCAGGGATTAAAGTTTGACTTATGCAGTTAGGGTTTAGTGATATTATGTTTAAAATTGTTCACGCTCATAACTAGTTACATGATGATAACTCTCTCTGCCACGGCTAGTGGCTGAGAATAATTACTCTCACTCATTGAGATCGCTCAGATAACTTAAAAGGTTTGTTATTAGTTATTGGTAGCAATAAATGTTTGGTATTGTATTGTATCACTATGGGCACACACAATACGCCTTCTTTCTCATTGACATAGACAAACACCTAGGTCAACAAAATAGGTGGAGAGGCGTAGGTCTGCCTTCCGCCCTTTAATATTCCAACTCTCAATAGTTATATTGTTCTCAGTTGATAGCATTAAAACTTATGAGTCGCCATTAGTTAACAGGAAATGTTCTCTGAGAGGGGACATTTATCTTTACAACTGCTCACTTAATCAATGCCTAATAGTCCCCTAGAACGACTTTGACCGAGCAGCCTCTCTGGTACCTAGCCTTTTAATTTAGCATTATCCCAGACCATTAGTTGACACTTCACGAGGGACCACATGTACACCCATGTCCACGATTAACCAGGTGAATGATACTCTTACAAAAGTGGCCCTACACGATGTTGGCGTACTCTACATCCCGCTTCCAGAGATTACTCATTTTACTCCATACTTCACTATAGTTATTCCAGGATCGATTATATTTATACCGATTCTTGTGGCCTCTCAATCACTCACCATAGTAACATAGGTCATATAACTTGGTCCGATCATGCTCCAGTTACTTGCTCAATCCTCTGGCCAGACATTCCCATCACACAACAAGTATGGAGGCTATATAAAACCATTCTATACAACCCTTTAATCTTTAATGACATTAATAAAATTATGAAGGAATACTTTGAATTTAATACATACCCTTCATCTTCTAAAGCCACTATTTTGGAAGCTCATAAGAGCATAATTAGAGGAGCACTAATTAAACACAAAGCATTCCTTAATAGGCAATATAGACCAAATATAGTGATTTACAGTCCTGGATAGGCTCTTTGGAAAATAAACATAAAGTAGATCCCTCTTGTATTGATACCAAAACCCAATTAAAAGAAGCAAAAATTGAATTCCAAAAACATTTAAATGAATCGCATCAAAAAATGGCCCTCCATTTAAAACAACACTATTATGAAGGGGGAAATAAGCCAGGCAGAATTTTAGCCAGGACTCTCAAAAAGAGACAGTTACGGTCCCATATACACTACATCAAATCAACGGATGGTCATATATTACATAGTAGTGCCCAAATTGCAGCAGAGTTCCACAGATATTATCATGCCCTATATAATATACATAATAAACCAGGATCTACGCCTCCTGCAGAGGAGGTTACTCAGCAAGAGGCTCTCATTAGTTCATATTTGCAAGACATTGACATCCCCTCGTTAACCAAAGAAGCGTCAGAATATTTAGACTCTCCAATAACAGCTGAGGAGCTCTTTAACGCAATTAAAAACTGCCCTGGAGGCAAAAGCCCAGGTCCTGACGGGTTTTCCTCAGCGTACTATAAGAAATTTAAGGAGGTTTTGGCAGGCCCTCTCCTGTAGTTATTTAACGGACTCCGGGATAGCCCCAAGTTGTCTTTGGTACTTTTAGAAGCCCACATTATGGTTATACCTAAACCGGGTAAAGTTGCTGATTCCCCTGGCCAATTTCGACCCATTTCCTTAATTAATTCTGATATGAAGCTTCTTGCGAAGATCTTAGCGACCAGAATAAATAAATACTTACCTGACCTAGTTAGCAATGATCAGGTGGGATTTGTCCCTGGACGAGAAGCTAGGGACAATACGATCAAAGTATTGCAACTGATCAACCACACCAAGATATCAAATCTTCCCTTGGTGCTCTTCTCCACCGACGCGGAGAAGGCTTTCGATAGGGTTGGTTGGCCTTTTCTGCGTCGGGTTTTAGAGAAAATGGGGTTTGGACAGGCGTTTTTACACTCAGTTTTTGCACTTTACTCGAACCCCAATGCTAAAATTAGGGTGAATGGTACCCTTTCGGAATCTTTTGACATCAGCAATGGCACCAGACAGGGTTGCCCCCTGTCGCCATTGCTGTTTGCATTGTCAATTGAAGTTTTAGCCCAAAAAATTCGCTCCAATCAACATATCACTGGAGTAAGGTTAGACAACGCGGAACATAAACAGGCGCTATATGCGGATGACGTGCTTTTCACTCTGACTAACGCTAATGAATCTATTCCTGAGCTTTTGAAAGAATTTAGAGCCTACGGGAGAGCCTCAAATTTCTCACTTAACCTAAACAAATCTGAATTATTAAATGTCAATACATGCCCACAAATTATACAAACTCTGCAACAAAAATACAAGCTTACCTTAGCAAACAAGAAACTAAAATATCTTGGCATATATTTAACGCCTGACCATGCAGACCTTTTTAAATATAACTATACCCCACTAAAGAATGAAATTGCTGCTGATCTTTCTTCCTGGAAGAATAAATACATATCTTGGCTCGGTAAAGTAGGGGTTGTCAAGATGAATATCCTGCCCCAAATTTTATACCTTTTTCAAACCCTACCCATTGCTCTTCCCAGAGGATACATAGCTCAGATGCAAAAGTTAATCGAACAATTCATCTGGGCAAACACTAAGCCTAGGATTCCAAAGCGCACTATGTACCTCCCGAGAGATAGAGGGGGACTGGGCCTACTGGATCTCTTGTCATATAGGAGAGCGATAGGACTACAGAGGGTAGTTGAGTGGGCGCAAAACAATGAACATAAGGCATGGATTGCCTTAGATAGACAAATTTTCAAGCTACATAATATGGGCTCACTAGCCTGGCTGCCCCCCCCCCCCAATGCGCCCCAGTAAGGTTTCGCAATACCATCTAACGGAAGAAATACTTCATAATTGGGATGCCACTCTAGCCACGTCTACACATATCTCTACAAAATATTCCCCACTAACACCAATTTTTGAACACCCCGAGCTTTCACCCTATAAGTTGGGTTACCACAAAATTAAACCTTACAAAATGAGGGAGGGTTCTATATCAGGATTAGTTGTTAATGGGAAAGTTATCTCACAAGCTGCACTTCAGGAAACTCAACCATTGCTATTTACCTCTTCGCTACACTATAACCAATTGTTACATTTTATCACACGACACAAACATAAGCAAGACCTAGGAAGAGCACTTACTTCATTTGAAAGGTTATGTGTAGCGGTAAACATGCCGCAGCACTTGATCTCCCTCTTATATAAGTTGACGGTACTGCAGGGGTCAGAGGTTCTCCCGACCTATGTAACGCATTGGACCGAGGATCTGGGTTTAGATCTAGATTTTTAGTCCTGGTTAAGGGCATTTAGATTGGTGAAGAGATCTTCTAGGTGGTATCTAACTCCATCTAGGATGCATAAGATTTTCCCGGCCTTCAGCCCTTCTTGCTGGAGAAGCTGCGGCGAACACAGCTCCTTAATACACATATGGTGGTCCTGTCCATCTCTTACAGTCTTCTGGGGGGAGGTTAGGACCAAAATGTCTGAGATTTTAAACCTCACAGTTCCGAACACACCTGAGTTCTTACTCTATTTGAATCTACCAAAAGTACAAAGTCAGGCACATCTAGCTTTACTGTTAATCATGATTACTAGCGCAAAAAAGCTGATCCCTAAAAAGTGGAAATCACAAAGCCCCCTACACTCGGAGAGTGGTATTTACAGGTGGAAGAGATACTTCTGATGGAACGGTATTTTTATCTGAAAAACCATAAATTAGATAAGTATGAGATTATTAATTATTATAAATACCGCCTTTACCACCACACCCTATATACTGCATAACTTACTATCTCCCATCCTGGCCTCCCCCCCCCCCCCCATTTTTTTTTTTTCTTTCTTCTTCAGGATCCCATGTGTCAAGGGATCCTCTTTCTTTCTCTTGATCCCCGGCTCCTCCCTCTCCTGTTGGCTTTTTACCCTAATCTTCACAACAAGAACTTAATTTGAAAATTTTCTTTGACTAGGCGTTCTCTCCCTGTGTGTAGGGAATGCTGTATGTGCAAGCATTCAGATGAAGATCCCTATGTATATTTTAACATAGCTGTTAAGGATTATTTGTACATTTGAACATGTCTTGTGCAGCTTATTTCTGCATGTATTTTTTCTTCACTTCAATAAAGCTCTTTAAAAAAAAAAACAAAAAAAAAAACTATTATATAAAAACAGACTGAGATGCGTTGGCTGGAAATCGAACCCGGGTCAACTGCTTGGAAGGCAGCTATGCTCACCACTATACCACCAACGCAATGAACTATTATATAAAAACAGACTGAGATGCGTTGGCCGGGAATCGAACCCGGGTCAACTGCTTGGAAGGCAGCTATGCTCACCACTATACCACCAACGCAATGCAACCGCTGCCGCTTGCTTATGTGTTGCACCGTTCAAATGACCGGGAGGTATCTGGAGAGTGAGACAACGCTTTTTGATCTAACAGTTTAAACTATTATATAAAAACAGACTGAGATGCGTTGGCCGGGAATTGAACCCGGGTCAACTGCTTGGAAGGCAGCTATGCTCACCGCTATACCACCAACGCAATGCAAATGCTGCCGCTTGCTTATGTGTTGCACCGTTCAAATGACCGGGAGGTATCTGGATGGTGAGACAACGCCTTTTGAACTAACAGTTTAAACTATTATATAAAAACAGACTGAGATGTGTTGGCCGGGTATTGAACCCGGGTCAACTGCTTGGAAGGCAGCTATGCTCACCGCTATACCACCAACGCAATGCAAATGCTGCCGCTTGCTTATGTGTTGCACCGTTCAAATGACCGGGAGGTATCTGGAGGGTGAGACAACGCTTTTTGAACTAACAGTTTAAACTATTATATAAAAACAGACTGAGATGCGTTGGCCGGGAATTGAACCCAGGTCAACTGCTTGGAAGGCAGCTATGCTCACCGCTATACCACCAACACAATGCAAACGCTGCCGCTTGCTTATGTGTTGCACCGTTCAAATGACCGTGAGGTATCTGGAGGGTGAGACAACGCTTTTTTAACTAACAGTTTAAACTATTATTTAAAAAACAGACTGAGATGCGTTGGCCGGGAATCGAACCCAGGTCAACTGCTTGGAAGGCAGCTATGCTCACCACTATACCACCAATGCAATACAAATGCTGCCGCTTGCTTATGTGTTGCACCATTCAAATGACTGGGAGGTATCTGGAGGGTGAGACAACGCTTTTTGAAATAACAGTTTAAACTATTATATTAAAACAGACTGAGGTGCGTTGGCCAGGAATTGAACCCGGGTCAACTGCTTGGAAGGCAGCAATGCTCACCACTATACCACCAACTCTGCATCTTGCTTATGTGTTGCACCGTTCAAATGACCGGGAGGTATCTGGAGGGTGAGACAATCCTAAATTATCATGCTTTTGGTATAAAACAGCACTCATGCTTTTATATGTGTAACCTGTTTCTAAGAAGAAAAGTTTACCGCTGTCAGGGTGCATTGAGCTTTTTGTAGGGATAATTTGACACCTGACCTTTTAAATTGGCTGAGGACATGTTTAAGCTCTGTGATGTGTTTTTCAAAGTCTGTGCTTTTGCTTAAAACATCATCAACATAAGATAAGGTCCCACTTTCAGTGCATCAGGCATAGCCTTATGCATGAATATAGCAAATTCATGTCCTGAATTTATGTATCCAAACGGAAGTCTCTGGAATGCATACTGGACCTTTTGGAATGAGAATGCCAGCTTATACTGGTCCTTCTCATGTACCATTATGGTCCAATATCCCTGTGCACAATCAATGGAAGTGAATATTTTGGATCCCTGCATCTGTGATAGGCACTGGTCAATATATGGCACAGGCCAGCCAGACATGTACACTCGTTTGTTTAACTGTCTTAAGTCAGCACACAAACGCCATTGTCCATTTGGCTTAAGAACACCTAGAATAGGATTGTTATAAGAGCTGTGCACCTGTCGGATAATACCCCTTTCTTCCAAGTTCCTTATGATTTCTGAAAGAGAATCATATGAGGCTAAAGGAAGTCTGTATTGTTTAACAAAGACAGGTGGTGCATTGGGATCTGTTTGTATTCTTGCAATGTGCAAGTCTGTAGTCCCACAGTCATAAGAATCCCTAGCAAAAATATCCTTGTACTCTATCAGGAGTTCTCGCAGCTGTCAGCATTCATCATCACTGAAACAGCTATTAGCTAAAGATATTTGCTATTCGACTATTTGCTGAAATCCTGGAAAAATTTCAGGCTGTCCTATTTCATAGGCTTCTTCCAACCTAGAGGTGAGGTCCCCTTGATTATAATGTATATTGCCCCCATGACTCTGGGTATTGGGGTATTCTTGATCTTTAATTGGCTGATCAAATACTAGAGAGGCTTCTTCAATTTTACAGATGCCTTCCTCTGAGCTGAAGGGATAAATAGACTGAATTGTAAATAGTCCCTCTGGTATAGATGAAAAGGATTGTTCTATTAATTGTTCTTCAGTTAAGTATCCTTCAGGTATTAGCCCAATTACATTATTCTGGAATCCAAAAGTGTAATAACTTGATACCAGCGCATATCCTATGGTAGTTCCTTTGGATAAGGTTATATCCTGTGGGGTCATATTATGCACAATAACATGTATTGGAATACTTCCAATATTTACCAAAGGTGTATGGGTCATTGTTATACCCAGATTTTGTATTCTATGGGAAAGGAAAAGTAGTGTTTCAGAAGTTTTTAATTTCTGACCTCTCTTTACCTGTAATGGTAAGAGGAATCTATCAGCCCCAGCAGGGATTATAACATCGTTAGACACCTGCATATTCACAGCATATGGCAATTGCTGATTAGATTTCAGGGCTGTGTTTTCATCCTGAAATACTTCAGGGTCCCCCTTTAACCTGCTCCAGAGGCAAGACTTAATCAAATCTATTTGTATGGCATATCTATGTAAGAGATCATTGCAAACGTATATTTGATTATGGGGAGTATTTAAAACTAAAAACAGATGCTCCGCTGATTTATTACCTATAGATATAGATAATAAGCACTTAGCTGTGATGTTATAGCTTTCAGATCTGTCATTCGGGCTGTGGACACAGTGGTCTTGGGGAGAAAGATATTTAATCACTTTAGGTTCAGCTATCTGCGCTAATAAGCCTTCGCTTATATAGCTAGCTTCCTGTTTTAAGTTCAATTTAGCATATTTGGTTTTACCAAGGTCATGCATTTGTATAGGGATAAATAGATCCCCTTTAATTCTCTTAATTCCTGCAAGGTATTGAGCATGGCCTTCCCCCTTAGGGGATTTAGGGTCCCCATTGTCGAGAGATATGGTTAATACATCGCCGTCTAAAGGAGATATTCGCTATCTTTCCAGGCGAAATTTTAAGAGTATTACCATCAGAGCCACTTAAAGGAGCCTGATCATCTATTTGTAGGATAATGATTTCAGGTATAGAGTCATTCCTGAAATGAATCTCCACAGCATCTGGTTTCTCTTCCACCATGTGACAGTTATGCCGGGTGCAAAATATACCGGATTTCTCATAATTAATAGGCTTTTTTACTTAACAAATTACATTATTTATGCAATCAATTATGGTGCTTAATCGCTTCAGGAGATCACTACCAATAATTAAACGATCAATTGGCAGATCGACTATAATGACAGGGTGTCTTATGACCCTGTTCCCTAGCTTTAACTTTAACCATGCTGTACCGCAGACTTTAAGAGAGTCACCCCCAAAACCTATTAGCGAACCATCAAATTCTTTTATTTTAGGTTTGTGAGGTGTTAGTTCATTTAGCTGTGTGTAGTACCTGTGGGATAAAATAGTTGCCTGAGACCCAGGCCCCTAGTTATCAAGCCGTCAATCGCAAATACGCTGGAAATCTGCAGCGTATTTGTGGCGAGGCTGATTCGCCTTAGTTATCAAGCCCTACACACCGGCAAAAGTAGAATATAGTGAAGTAAGCTTCGATCCACCGGACCCAGTCTGACACAGATCGATTCTTACGTCACTCCAGATGTTCCGAACGCAAGTTCGCCACAATCTGACTACTTTTGCTAGTTATCAAATGACTAGCAGGTACTCTCTGCACTTTTCCGGCCCAGCGTACCTGGTTTTGGGAGTCTGACCATAGCGAAAGTTCATGTTCGCTGCTGCCCGACATCCCATTGATTCCTATGGGAGATGTCTGCACCTAACACCCTAACATGTACCCCGAGTCTAAACATTGAAACACCCCTAATCTGTCCCCCCTTACACCGCCGCAACTAAATAAATGTATTACCCTCTAAACCGCCGCTCCCGGAGACCACCGCCACTATAATAAATATGTTAACCCCTAAACCGTCGCCCCCGGACCCCGTGGCCACTATAATAAATATGTTAAACCCTAAACCACCACTCCCGGACCCCGCTGCAACTATAATAAATGTATTAACCCCTAAACCGCCGCTCCCAGAGCCCACCGCCACCTACATTATGCATAGCAACCCCTATCCTGCCCCCCTATACTGCCGCCACCTATAATAAATTTATTAACCCCTATCCTGCCAATCCCGGACCCCGCCGCAACTAAATAAATTGTTTAACCCCTAAACCGCCGCTCCTGGACCCGCCGCCACCTATATTAAACTTATTAACCCCTATCCTGCCCCCCCTACACCATCGCCACCTATAATAAATTTATTAACCCCTATCCTGCCTCCCCTATACCGCCGCCATGTATATTAAACTAATTAACCCCTAAACCTAAGTCTAACCCTAACACCCCCCTAACTTAAATATTAATTAAATACATCTAAATATTATAACTCTTATTAAGTAAATTAATCCTATTTAAAACTAAATACTTACCTTTAAAATAAACCCTAATATAGCTACAATATAAATAATAATTATATTGTAGCTATCTTAGGATTTATTTTTATTTTACAGGGAAATTTCAATTTATTTTAACTAGGTACAATAGCTATTAAATAGTTATTAACTATTTAATAGCTACTTAGTTAAAATAAAGACAAATTTACCTGTAAAATAAATCCTAACCTAAGTTACAATTACACCTAACACTACACTATCATTAACTAAAGTATTCCTATATAAAACTAAATACTTACCTGTAAAATAAACCCTAAGATAGCTACAATGTAATTAATAGTTACATTGTAGCTATTTTAGGATTTATATTTATTTTACAGGTAACTTTGTATTTATTTTAGTTAATTAGAATAGTTATTAAATAGTTATTAACTATTTAATAATTACCTAGTTAAAAGAAATACAAAATTACCTGTAAAATAAATCCTAACCTAAGTTACAATTAAACCTAACACTACACTATCATTAAATGAATTAAATAAATTAGCTACAAATAACTACAATAAAATACAATGAAATAAACTAACTAAAGTACAAAAAATAAAAAAAAAATAAGTTACAAAAAAAAAAAAAAAAGTTACAAACATTTAAAAAATATTACAACAATTTTAAGCTACTTACACCTAATCTAAGCCTCCTAATAAAATAACAAAGCCCCCCAAAATAAAAAAATGCCCTACCCTATTCTAAATTACGAAAGTTAACAGCTCTATTACCTTACCAGCCCTTAAAAGGGCCTTTTGCGGGGCATGCCCCAAAGTATTCAGCTCTTTTGCCTGTAAAAAAAAATACAACCCCCCCCCAACATTAAAACCCACCACCCACACACCCCTACTCTAACCCAAACCCCCCTTAAATAAACCTAACACTACCCCCCTGAAGATCATCCTACCTTTAGCCGTCTTCAGACAGCCGACCACCGATGGAACAGAATAGGACATCCGCAGCAGCCGAAGTCATCATCCAAGGGGCGCTGAAGAAGTCTTCCATCCAATTGAAGTCATCATCCAAGGGGCGCTGAAGAGGTCTTCCATCCGATTGAAGTCTTCATCCAGGCCGCGTCTTCAATCTTCATCCATCCGGAGCGGAGCCATCTTCAGACGAGCCGACGCGGAGCCATGTTCTTCCACTGACGACTTCCCGGCGAATGACGGTTCCTTTAATTGACGTCATCCAAGATGGCGTCCCTCGAATTCCGATTGGCTGATAGGATTCTATCAGCCAATTGGAATTAAGGTAGGAAAAATCCTATTGGATGATGCAATCAGCCAATAGGATTGAACTTCAATCCTATTGGCTGATCCAATCAGCCAATCAGATTGAGCTCGCATTCTATTGGCTGATCGGAACAGCCAATAGAATGCGAGCTCAATCTGATTGGCTGTTTGGATCAGCCAATCTTATTGAACTTCAATCTGATTGGCTGATTCAATCAGTCAATCAGATTTTTCCTACCTTAATTCCGATTGGCTGATAGAATCCTATCAGCCAATCGGAATTCGAGGGTCGCCATCTTGGATGACGTCACTTAAAGGAACCGTCATTCGTCGGGAAGTCATCAGTGGAAGAAGATTGCGCCGCATCGGCTCGTCTGAAGATGGCTCCGCTCCGCTCCGGATGGATGAAGATTGAAGACGCCGCCTGTATGAAGACTTCAATCGGATGGAAGACCTCTTCAGCGCCCCTTGGAGGATGACTTCAATCGGATGGAAGACTTCTTCAGCGCCCCTAGGATGATGACTTCGGCCACTGCGGATGTCCTCTTCTGTTCCATCGGTGGTCGGCTGGCTAAAGACTAGTGATGTCCCGAACTGTTCGCCCGTGAAATGTTTACATCAAACATAGCTTGTTCGCGTTCGCGTTTGTGGGCGAACACATGGCGTTGTTCGATCCACCCCTATATGTCATCATTGAGGAAACTTTGACCCTTTATGTCACAGCCGTCTGACACATTAGAGCCAATCAACATCAGACACTCCCTCACAGACCCTCCCAGCTACTCGGAATCCACCATTTTAGACTCATAATGACCTGGCTTTCTTAATGAGAGGACGTGTTGTGTTTTTGCTCCTGACATTAATAGGAAAAACATAGCTAGGCTAGTGTATTTAGTGTCGACTACAGTCCAGAAGGACTCCACTCATCTCTGCTGCAAGCACAGCACCCCAAAAAGCCCTTTTTAGGGCTATATTTCGTGCCGTTTTTTTTTTTCCCGTTTTTTTTTTATTAGCATTTGCCTGGCTTTCAGGCTGTGTGTTTAAGGCTCACAGCATATGCTGTGATTACTGCCACAACTGATATCTCCCTAACAACATTAGTTTAAATTTAACTAACCAAAAAATGTAATTATTTTGCTAGTGTAATTTTTTTCATTTTCTATCAGGCCTGTGTCACACAGCATATACTCTGGTTCATTGCTCTGTGCCAGCCACCAGTGTTAATATCCGTTTATAACATTATTTTAAATTAAAAAAAAAAAAAAAAAATATTTTGCTAGTGTAATCTAATTACATTTACTATCAGGCCTGTGTCTGTCAGGCACACTCAGCATTAATATACCTCATTTTTTTTTTCAGTCTTTTGGTTAATTGGTCTGTGCCAGGCAGCCACCCAGCACTCATATCTTCTTCACCTTAATTTAAATATAAAAAAAAAATTTTTAAATTTGTTTGATAGTGTAATCTAATATAATTTTCTATCAGGCCTGTGTGTTTTGCTGACATACAGAGTCTATTGTGTTTACTTGCTGCCCTCCCTAGTCTATGAGCCACGACTCATATGTGTTTAACCTTTTTTTAATCCCCCCCCCAAAAAAAAATAATTTAAATCATTTTTCTAGTGTAATCTAATAGTATTTTCTATCAGGTGTGTGTGTATCTGACTTACAGAGCCTACTGATTTTAATAGCTGCCCTTCAAAGGCTATCAGCCACTTCTCATATGTATGTGCTTAACCTTTTTCTTTAAATTCCCCAAAAAAAGTCTTTAAATCATTATGCTAGTGTAATCTAATTTTATTTTCTATCAGGCCTGTGTCTAACTGTCTATCTGACTTACACAGCATACTGTTGATAATTGCTGCCCTACGTAGCAGCCAGCCAGTGCGACCACTCATAGAGTCATATGTGCATTGCACTTCTTAACATAATTTTAATATTAAAATCTAAAATTTTAAAATATTTTGCTAGTGTAATCTAACTTAATTTTCTATCAGGCCTGTGTTTTTGTCACTTACACAGCATACTGTGTTAAATTGCTGCCCTACCTACCATCCACGACTCATATCTGCCAGCCTGTGTGCCAGGCGGCCCAACTAGCCAATTAGTGGCACCAATCATAATTCTTGTAACAGTATATAAAAAAAATAAAAATCATAATTTTTTGGACTGCAAATATTCAGTCTCCTAGTGCCATTGAATTGCATTTTCCTCCTGCCTGCCACTGCCAGCCTTTTGTGCCAGGCCGTCTAGCCAACTATTTACACCAATCATAATTGTTGTCACAATATTCTTAATAATGAAAAATTTTAATTTTTGGTAATAGTTGTTGTGAATCCTCAGTTTGCTGGTGCCATTGAATTGCACTTTCCTCCTGCCTTGCAGCCTGCTGTGTGCCAGGCCCACCTAGCCAATTATTGCCAGCAATCATATTTCTTTTAACAGTATTGCAAAAATTGTCAATCATCACTGTTTTGACTGTCAGTATTCAGTCTCCTAGTGTCCTTGAATTGCATTTACCTCCTGCCTGCCAGCCTTTTGTGCCAGGCCGTCTTGCTAACTATTTACACCAATCATAATTTTTTGTCACAGTATAGTTACTAATTAAAATTAAAAAATTCTTGATTGTAGATGATCTTAATCCTCAGTTTGCTCGTGCCCTAGAATTGCACTTTTCTACTGCCTTCCAAGCCTGTATGCCAGGCCTACTTGAAAAATATTTACACCAATCATATTTGTTGTCACAGTATTCTTAATAATTAAAAATTTAAATTTTTGGTAATAGTTGTTGTGAATCCTCAGTTTGCTGGTGCCATTGAATTTCACTTTCCTCCTGCCTTGCAGCTTGCTGTGTGCTAGGCCCACCTTGCCAATTATTGCCAGCAATCATATTTCTTTTAACAGTATTGCAAAAATTGTCAATCATCACTGTTTTGACTGTCAGTAATCAGTCTCCTAGTGTCCTTGAATTGCATCTACCTCCTGCCTGCCAGCCTTTTGTGCCAGGCCGTCTTGCCAACTATTTAAACCAATCATAATTTTTTGTCACAGTATAGTTACTAATTAAAATTAAAAAATTCTTGATTGTAGATGATCTTAATCCTCAGTTTGCTCGTGCTCTAGAATTGCACTTTTCTACTGCCTTCCAAGCCTGTGTGCCAGGCCTACTTGAAAAATATTTACACCAATCATATTTGTTGTCACAGAATTCTTAATAATTAAAAATTATAATTTTTGGTAATAGTTGTTGTGAATCCTCAGTTTGCTTGTGCCATTGAAATGCACTTTCCTCCTGCCTTGCAGCCTGCTGTGTGCCAGGCCCACCTAGCCAATTATTGCCAGCAATCATATATCTTTTAACAGTATTGCAAAAATTGTCAATCATCACTGTTTTGACTGTCAGTATTAAGTCTCCTAGTGTCCTTGAATTGCATCTACCTCCTGCCTGCCAGCCTTTTGTGCCAGGCCGTCTTGCCAACTATTTACACCAATCATAATTGTTGTCACAGTATAGTTACTAATTAAAATTAAAAAAATCTTGATTGTTGATGATCTTAATCCTCAGTTTGCTTGTGCCCTATAATTGCACTTTTCTACTGCCTTCCAAGCCTGTGTGCCAGGCCTACTTGAAAAATATTTACACCAATCATATTTGTTGTCACAGTATTCTTAATAATTAAAAATTAAAATTTTTGGTAATAGTTGTGAATCCTCAGTTTGCTGGTGCCATTGAATTGCACTTTCCTCCTGCCTTGCAGCCTGCTGTGTGCCAGGCCCACCTAGCCAATTATTGCCAGCAATCATATTTCTTTTAACAGTATTGCAAAATTTGTCAATCATCACTGTTTTGACTGTCAATCTGCAGTCTACTAGTGCCCTTGAATTGCATTTTCCTCCTGCCTGTGTGCCAGTCCCAACTAGCCAATTAGGGCCACCAATAATATTTATTGTAACAGGATTGGAATTTTTGTTAATCATAACTGTTTTGACTGTGATTCTTCAGTCTCCTAGTGCCATTGAATTGCAGTTTCCTTTCTCCCAGCGTGTGTGCCAAACAGGCCCATTTGCCAACTAGTGCCAAACAATCATATTTGTTGTCACAGTACTTGTAATATTTTAAAAAATTAACAATTTGTGATTTTTAAAACATCTGTCTTTTTTGTTGTTGTCAGTCTCACAGCGTATACTGTGCCCACTTTCACAGTGCCACCACTCAATTGGTGTAATAGTATTGTTAGTGTACATTTTAAAAAAAATGACAGGCAGAGGCAGGCCACCCCGCAGGTTCCGTGGTCGTGGTCGTGGTGCTGTGATTCCTTTAGACCCTACAAATATGCACATTGTTCAGACGCCGGGTGCCAGGGGGGACACGAAAACTTCTGAGGAGGACCTAGTTGAATGGCTAACACAGGACACCCAATTTTCTTCAGCTTCCACTGCTAGTCCTCCTAACCTTGACGCACCATCTAAGTCCAGCTGTGCTTTGGGCAGGTCTCAAGTGACCAGTGCCACTCCCCCGCCTGTCGCCACCACCAACACTAGCATCACAGCCGCTTCACTTGATCTGTCACAGGAGTTATTGACACATCATTTAGAAGAAATGAGTGATGCGCAACCATCATTGACAGAGGATGTAGATAATAGTGATCAGTCTCAGTCAGGCAGCATTACCGACATGGAGGTACGGTGTGATGATGATGATGATGATGATGATGATGCTGTACCCGCTGCTGCTTCCTTTCTTGATGTTTCAGATACAAGTGAAGCGGTTGATGATGATGTGTCGGTGGATGTCACGTGGGTGCCTGCTAGAAGAGAAGAAGAAGAGGGGGAAAGTTCAGATGGGGAGACAGAGAGGAGGAGGAGACGAGTTGGAAGCAGGGGGAGGTCGTCGCAAGGAGCTAGTGGCACAGTCAGACAGCATGCATCATAAATGTAATAGTGAAAGACAGCACCTTTTTTCCTCCTTGGGCACAGGAAAGGGCCAGCCAGACCCCAATGCATATTCAAAAGAAGTAGCTTTCCAGCCTCCAGTCAGATTTTAAAAAGACCTTTATCCATTTCTTACAGGGTCCATCATATCAACAACGTTTCAAACCTATGCCAGGTTCTTAATCATGTCATGACATGATTAAGAACCTGGCATAGGTTTGAAACGTTGTTGATATGATGGACCCTGTAAGAAATGGCTAAAAGGTCTTTTTAAAATCTGACTGGAGGCTGGAAAGCTACTTCTTTTAGACAGCATGCATCGTCACCAGGGGTCAGCCAGACAGCACGCCGACGCGCATCAATGCATGCTGTTGCCACCACCAGAATGCAGTCATCGCAGAGCTCAGCAGTGTGGCATTTTTTTTGTGTGTCTGCCTCTGACAACAGCGATGCCATTTGCAGCCTGTGCCAAAAGAAACTCGAGTCGTGGGAAGTCCAACACCCACCTAGGTACAACTGCTTTGTGAAGGCACATGGTCTCCCATCACAAACGCCGATGGGAAGAACACATGAGTAGAAGCAGCACACAAAGTGAAAGCCGCCCTCCTTCTCCTGCTCCAGCATCTTCAGCCACGTCAACCAGTGCTGTCCTCCTTGCCCCCTCTCAACCATCCTCCACTCAGTCTCTCTTACATAGCAGTTCCTGGTCATCTGCCCACAGTCAGGTGTCTGTCAAGGACATGTTTGAGCGTAAGAAGCCAATTTCTCAAAGTCACCCCCTTGCCCGGCGTCTGACAGCTGGCTTGTCTGAACTCTTAGCCCGCCAGCTTTTACCATACAAGCTAGTGGAGTCTGATGCTTTCAAAAAATTTGTATCTATTGGGACACCGCAGTGGAAGGTACCTGGCAGAAATTTATTTTCACAAAAGGCAATCCCAAACCTGTACTCTGTTGTGATAAAGGAAGTTATGGCATGTCTGGCACACAGCGTTGGGGCAAGGTTCCATATGACCACGAATAGCTGGTCTGCAAAGCATGGTCAGGGCAGGTATATCACCTACACTGCGCATTGGGTAAACCTGCTGACTTCTGACAAGCATGGAATGCGTAGCTCTGCAGAAGAGTTGGTGACACCGAAAACGACTTGCAGGCAGGCATGCTGCTACCTCCTCTACTCCTCCTGCTCCATCCTCTTCCATAACCTCTTCCTTGGCTGAGTCCTCTTCAACTTCTGTGTCTTGCTCCACATCTATGGCACCCCCCCAGCTCCCCAGGTACTATGCTACATCCCGGGTACGGCAGTGTCACGCCGTCTTGGGGTTGACTTGCCTGAAAGCGGAGAGTCACACCGCACCAGCACTCCTGACTGCCCTGAACGCACAGGTGGATCAGTGGCTGACTCCGTACCAACTGGAGATTGGCAAGGTTGTATCTGACAATGGAAGTAATTTGGTGGCGGCATTGAAATTGGGCAAGTTGACACATGTGCCGTGCATTGCACATGTGTGTAATCTAATTGTACAACGATTTGTCCATAAGTACCCAGGCTTACAGGACGTCCTGAAGCAGGCCAGGAAGGTGTGTGGCCATTTGAGGTGTTCCTACACGGCCATGGTGCACTTGTCCGATATCCAGCGTCGAAACAACCTGCCAGTGAGGCGCTTGATTTGCGACAGCCCGACACGGTGGAATTCAACACTCCTAATGTTTGACTGCCTGCTCCAACAAGAAAAAGCTATTAACCCCTTAACGACTGAGGACGTGCAGGGTACGTCCTCAGAAAAAAGGCAGTTAATGCCTGAGAACGTACCCTGCACGTCCTCAGTGTGGAAAGCAGCTGGAAGCGATCCTGCTCGCTTCCAGCTGCTTTCCGGTTATTGCAGTGATGCCTCGATATGGAGGCATCCTGCAATAACGTTTGTAAGCCATCCGGTGCAGAGAGAGCCACTCTGTGGCCCTCTCTGCACCGGAGATCGGTGGCTACCGGCGTTGGTGGGTGGGAGCCGGACCGGGAGGTGGGTGGCGGCCATCGATGGCCATGTGGATCTGAAGGGGGGCGGGATCGTGGGCGGGGGTGGCTGGGGGCGCGCACGGGCGCGCGCGCGTGCACGGGAGGGTGGGGGCGGGCGCGTGCACGGGGAGGGAGCGGGTGGGAACCGCTACACTGCAGAAAATGGGGAAATAAAAAATATAATCAAAATAAAATATATACAATGAGCAAGGTGGTGGGGGTTTGTTTGTGGGGGGTGGGGGGTTGGGGGAAGCTACACTACAGAAAAAAACAAAAAACCCCCAAAAAAAGCACTTTTTATTGTAAACTGGGTACTGGCAGACAGCTGCCAGTACCCAAGATGGCCCCCAATAAGGCAGAGGGGAGGGTTAGAGAGCGGTTTTGGGGGGATCAGGGAGGTTGGGGGCTAAGGGGGGGATCCTACACAGTAGCATATGTAAATATGCTAAAAAAAAAATTCATTTTTTTTTAAAAACTCTTTTATTTTAGTACTGGCAGACTTTCTGCCAGTACTTAAGATGGCGGGGACAATTGTGGGGTGGGGGAGGGAAGGGAGCTGTTTGGGAGGGATCAGGGGGTGGGATGTGTCAGATGGGAGGCTGATCTCTACACTAAAGCTAAAATTAACCCTGCAAGCTCACTACAAACTCCCTAATTAACCCTTTCACTGCTAGCCATAATACACGTGTGAGGCGCAACAGGATTTAGTGGCCTTCTAATTACCAGAAAGCAACGCCAAAGTCATATATGTCTGCTATTTCTGAACAAAGGGGATCCCAGACAAGCATTTACAACCATTTGTGCCATAATTGCACAAGCTGTTTGTAAATGATTTCAGTGAGAAACCTAAAATTGTGAAAAATTTTACGTTTTTTTTAATTTGATCGCATTTGGCGGTGAAATGGTGGCATGAAATATACCAAAATGTGCCTAGATCAATACTTGGGGTTGTCTACTACACTACACTAAAGCTAAAATTAACCCTACAAGCTCCCTAAAAGCTCCCTAATTAACCCCTTAACTGCTGGGCATGATACACTTGTGGTGCGCAGTGGCATTTAGCGGCCTTCTAATTACCAAAAAGCAACGCCAAAGCCATATATGTGTGCTATTTCTGAACAAAGGGGATCCCAGAGAAGAATTTACAACCATTTATGCCATAATTGCACAAGCTGTTTGTAAATGATTTCAGTGAGAAACCTAAAGTTTGTGAAAAAATTCGTGAAAAAGTGAACAATTTTTTGTATTTGATCGCATTTGGCGGTGAAATGGTGGTATGAAATATACCAAAATTGGCCTAGATCAATACTTTGGGATGTCTACTAAAAAAAAATATATACATGTCAAGGGATATTCAGGGATTCCTGAAAGATATCAGTGTTCTAATGTAACTAGCGCTAATTTTGGAAAAAAATGGTTTGGAAATAGCAAAGTGCTACTTGTATTTATGGCCCTATAACTTGCAAAAAAAGCAAAGAACATGTAAACATTGGGTATTTCTAAACTCAGGACAAAATTTAGAAACTATTTAGCATGGGTGTTTTTTGGTGGTTTTAGATATGTAACAGATTTTGGGGGTCAAAGTTAGAAAAAGTGTGTTTTTTTCCATTTTTTCCTCATATTTTATAATTTTTTTTATAGTAAATTATAAGATATGATGAAAATAATGGTATCTTTAGAAAGTCCATTTAATGGCGAGAAAAACGGTATATAATATGTGTGGGTACAGTAAATGAGTAAGAAGAAAATTACAGCTAAACACAAACACTGCAAAAATGTAAAAATAGCCTTGGTCCCAAACGGACAGAAAATGGAAAAGTGCTCTGGTCACTAAGGGGTTAATGAGTATTTGTATGACCGGGGTGCTAGGCCAGCCTCTGGGGAGCTGGGGATATTTTTTCCAAATTACTGGATGCTCATGCGCAATGCCTGTAGGCTCATGCGTCCTTTTGAGGAGGTGACAAACCTTGTCAGTCGCACCGAAGGCACCATCAGCGACATCATACCATTTGTTTTCTTCCTGGAGCGTGCCCTGCGAAGAGTGCTGGATCAGGCAGTAGATGAGCGTGAAGAGGAAGAGGAAGAGTTGTGGTGTCCATCACCCCCACAAACAGACTTATCAGCATCGCTTGCTGGACCTGCGGCAACGCAGGAAGATGATTGTGAGGAAGAGGAGTCAGAGGAGGAATGTGGCTTTGAGGAGGAGGAGGAAGACCGAGCACAACAGGCATCCCAGGGTGCTCGTTGTTGTCACCTCTCTGGTACCCGTGGTGTTGTACGTGGCTGGGGGGAAGAAGATACCATCAGTGAGATCAGTGAGGAGGAGGAACGGACATGATTAGCTCGGCATCCAACCTTGTTCAAATGGGTTCTTTCATGCTGTCGTGCCTGTTGAGGGACCCTCGTATAAAAAGCTGAAGGAGAACGACCTGTACTGGGTCTCCACACTCCTCGACCCCCGGTATAAGCATAAAGTGCCTGAAATGTTACCAAATTCCCACAAGTCAGAAAGGATGGAGCATTTTAACAATAAATTAAAAACTATGCTTTACACAGCGTATAAGGGTGATGTCACAGCACCACGGGAATGTAACAGGGGAAGAGATGAATTTAATCCTCCTCCTCCCACGACCACGGCAGCAAGGACAGGACGCTTTCCTGATGTCTTGTTGATGGAGGACATGCGTACCTTTTTAACTCCCATGCACCATCAGAGCCTTTCGGGATCCAGCCTTAGAGAAAGACTCAACCGACAGGTAGCAGACTACCTAGCTTTAACTGCGGATCTCGACACTCTCAGGAGCGATAGACCCCTTGACTACTGGGTGTGCAGGCTGGACTTGTGGCCTGAGCTATCCCAATTTGCAATGGAACTTCTGGCCTGCCCCGCTTCAAGTGTCCTGTCCGAAAGGACTTTCAGTGCAGCAGGAGGTTTTGTCACTGAGAAGAGAAGTCGCCTAGGTCAAAAAAGCCTTGACTATCTCACTTTTATAAAAATGAATGAGGGCTGGATCCTGAAGGGACTGACATTGGGCGATACATTTGAATAAAAAAGGCCTGATGATGAGATGAGCTGGCTTGGGCTACAACTGGTACACAGGCTGGCCTTTTTTTTTTTTATAAAGTCAGAGGACTTGCTTGACTTATCCGCCAACAACTAGTGTTCAAGCCACAAGCTTTTAGGGCACTTTATAAATGTTTTACAAACATCAATTTTTCTGGCCGCTGCTACAGCAGTTGCTACGACAATACCCAAATTTTTCAGTCATTTGTACATTCCTAATTTTTCTGGTCTCTGCTGCAGCTCTGTGGGTACAAAAATCCAATAAAAAAATAAGGCACATAACACTAGTGATTAAAGTGTTACGAATTGTACAACTTAGCACACCACTCATATCTGGTGGACCATTAAATTGAAAGCAAAATGCCACAAATTTGAAGGAGGAGGACCGACCAAGCATCTTTATCCATCTCTTGGTTGCTCTAAATTATCTCTGTGTTCCATCTATGCCATACCTGTACTCTATTGTGCAAAAGGGTGGCATATGTGGTGTTTCATGCTGTTGTGCCTGTTGTGGGTCGTGGCCCATGGTATAAAATGGCTGAAGGAGAACGAACTGTAATGGGTGCCCCATCAAATGTTTAGAAAAATGTTCCTGGTTCTTCTCAATTATCTCTGGGTTTCTAAAATGGATGCCATACCTGTACTCGCTTGTGCAAAAGGATGGCATATGTGGTGGTGTTTCCTGCAGTTGTTTCTGTTGAGGGTGCTGGACCCTCTTATAAAAAGGCTGAAGGAGAACGACCTGGAGTGGGAGTCCAAGCATGGTTTTTGGGGCTATTTCACTTTTCCAAACAATTATCTGTGGGTTTCTAAAATCAATGCCGTACCAGTACTCTATTGTTCAAAAGGATGCCATATGTTCTCTTTCCTGCTGGTATTTTGTTTGAGGGTCCTGGACCCTCTTATAAAAAGGCCTAAGGAGAAAGAGGTGTACTGGGTGTCCACTCAATTTTTTTTTCTATTTCACATTTGACCAAAATTATCTCTGGGTTTGTAAAATCAATGCTGTACCTGTACTCTATTGTTCAAAAGGATGCCATACGTCCTCTTTCCTGCTGGTGTTTTTTTTGAGGTTCCTGGACCCTCTTATAAAAAGGCCGAAGGGGAAAGAAGTGTACTGGGTGTCCATCGAATCATTTGTTTGATTCAAATTCCCGGTTGCAACAAATTATCCCCGGGTTTCTAAAATCAATGCCTTTCCTGTAATCTATTATTCACAAGGATGCCATATGTCCTCTTTCATTGTGTTGTTTCTGTTGAGGCTCCGGGAGCCTCTTATAAAAAGGACTAAGGATAAATAAGTGTACTGGGTGTCTAATCTATGTTTTTTTAGATTTCACGGTTGCAACAAATTATCCCCGGGTTTCTAAAATCAATGCCTTTCCTGTAATCTATTATTCAAAAGGATGACATATGTCCTCTTTCATGCTGTTGTTTCGGTTGAGGCTCTGGGATCCTCTTATTAAAAAGGCCTAAGGATAAATAATTGTACTGGGTGTCTAATCAATGTTTTTTTTCTATTTCCCGGTTGCAACTAATGATCTCTGGGTTTCTAAAATCAATGCCATTCCTGTAATTTATTATTCAAAAGGATGACATATGGTGGGGGGCGGAGCCAGTGCTCAGCTTGAACAGACGCATAGACCCTGAGCTCCAGCTATTAATCTATATTATACCTGAGTTTTGGAGCTTATTCTGCACCAAAGCTGTTATTTTTACTTTAAATGAGCCCTATAACAGCCAAGGACTTATTTGGTATTTAAGATCTGGTTTATCTAGCCGCAACGGAGCGAAAGATTGAAGCTTAGCTGACCTCTGGGCCTGCACGAAAGAATCGCGCCCTGGGCACTATACAGTAAGCCGGCAGTGGGTATGCCCTGAACTGATTTCACGAGGAAGGGGCCGATTGACTATAAAATTTCTAGGAGCATGGAAGGGCTACTTGTGACACTGCAAAATTGGATGGCTGATTTTGAGGACAGGATGAGCCAAAGATTTGACCGCCTCCTATCTGTTATGGCGGATACACATGCAGGGGTTACCATTGAGGACCCGACGGTGACATCATGTGCAACTCTGTGCGCAAAGTGCAGCGATGTACCGGAGGATACAATTCCACCTCCGGCTGTCCTGGCGCACATCACAGACTCGGCGACTGGTGGAATCCCTGTGGCCCTGAACGGGACAGCTTTCTTGGTCCTCATGACTCGCGGGAGCTCCTACTGCTATGAAGTTGGGTTCAGGGTGCCTCAGGAGACTGCACGTCAGAGTCCAATCGATCCCTATGTGAATGGCAGCTTGGGGCTAAACCCGGTGGAAACAATATACCAGAGGTCACTGGATCCCTCTGTTCCCTCGGTGAGGCTGCATCGTGTGAAAGCTGGTGTGGGCTGAGTGTACATACTGATGATGAGGGAGCACGAGATGCGCCCTCTCCCCAGCAACCGCTAAATTCAACAACCTGACTTTGCCCTATAGCTGCACTCCTACATGACGACCGTAAGGTCTGAGTTGATAGTTGTAGCCTTACGACCATTCTGTCCTATGGCTTACTCCCGGTGTGTACTTGCAAAAAGGTGATGAGGGACTCTCTCTCTTGTAAGACTATTTGCCTACCTCTGGATCTAAATAGATCACTATACAGTCTTCACTTCATTTGGATAACTGCTACTGCTACCCCCTAACTTTCCTTGTTATTTTCTGTTACACTATGCAGTAATCCAAGCTCGAGCAAAGCCTCAAGGAAAAATGGATATTCCTAGCCCGACAAATTAATGTGTGTTTGTGGGGGGGTCTGTGGAGTCACACATCAAGTTTCAGTTAGGGACTTGCAATACATAAATTCTTAGATAAGTGACCAACTCAAAAGCAGTTAGCTGCATGCGATGATGCTTCAAGCATTGCTATGTTTTCATTTCAGGTGGAAATTTACTGTTGTGTGCTCCTTGACCCCCCTTGTTTGTTATTTATTATTAGGCTGAAGTATTATGATAGCTTCTAAGTATTTACCTGCTTCACTGCTTTCCATGTATAATTCTATTGTATGTGTGTGATTACATGTCATTCTAGACCGTGTCATTTTATACCTCTCTACAGCATTTGCCCTCAACAGTCATAACACATAATGAAGATCCCAAGATAATAGAGGTAATTGCTTAATCGCTTATATACTGTGCTGTACTGCTATTTGTTCCTGTTTTGCATTATGAATTTGCTGTAGAAGGCTATTTACTATATCGCCTATATTATAGTGCCCTGCTTCAGGTTAATCTGGAGCCGCTTAACTCAGTAGATATATAAAGTAGTAACAGAAGGACACATGATTCCCGGTTTACCCTCCGCCCCCCATTACTCTTGTGCAGGCAGGAGTAAGTCCCCTCTTCTGCACACTCTTTGACAGAGTTTGGTAGCCTCTGTCCTACCCGCAGAGCCATGTCTTGGTACTTCCCTGCAATTTTGAAAAATGGCTCTCGGGGCTCTAATACAGGAATCTTAATTCTGTTTATAAATCCCAGTCTATCTGTAGTATTTCAAAGATAATAGTCTTAATAACGTTTATATCTTTATCAATGTTTAGTGTTAATGGATATTATTGTTTAAAATAGCAGCTGGGGAAAGTTTTGCACCTGATTTTTGCCAACCGTCGGGCTATACAGAGCTACATGGGTGCCCTCCTTATGCCTCTTTACTTTGTTACTGAGAGTTTGTGCCGGAGTTGTATTTTCCCCATATACACTGAACTGTAACTTCTACTATTATCATTATTACCATGCCCTCAATTGTTTTGAGTGATTTCTGGTCCCTTGACTGGACCTGTTCGACTGAGGACATTGCAAAGCCATATCATTTAAAAATGAGGTGTCTAAACCGCCATGTCATGTCAGTATAATGCATATGGAGTTATGTAACCTGTTGATGAGACTGTTGTGTATATGATGTTATAACCTCAATAAAAAAATTAATATAAAAAAAAAAAAAAGGATGACATATGTCCTCTTTCATGCTGTTGTTTCGATTGAGGCTCCGGGATCCTCTTATTAAAAAGGCCTAAGGATAAATAAGTGTACTGGGTGCCTAATCAATGTTTTTTTCTATTTCCCGGTGGCAACTAATGATCTCTGGGTTTCTAAAATCAATGCCTTTCCTGTAATCTATTATTCAAAAGGATGACATATGTCCTCTTTCATGCTGTTGTTTCGGTTGAGGCTTCGGGACCCTCTTATTAAAAACGCCTAAGGATAAAGTGTACTAGGTGTCCAATCAATGTTTTTTTCTATTTCCCGGGTCATATAAATGATCTCTAGGATTCTAAAATCAATGCCTTAACTGTAATCAATTGTTCACAAGGATGCCATATGTCCTCTTTCTTGCTGTTGTTTCTGTTGAGGCTCCGGGAGCCTCTTATAAAAAGGACTAAGGATAAAGAAGTGTGCTGGGTGTCCAATCAATGTTTTTTTTTATTTCACAGTTGCAAAAAAAATATCTATGGCTTAGTAAAATCTATGCCTTACCTGTCATCTATTGTTCAAAGGATGCCATATGTCCTCTTTCCTGCTGTTTTTTTTGGGGGGGGGGGTCCGGAACACTATTCTAAAAAGGCCGAAGGAGAATAACCTGTACTGTACTGGGTGTCCAATCATGTTTTTGTTTTCAATTTCACGGTTCATAATAAATATCGCTGTGTAACTAAAATCAATGCCATACCTGTACTCTGTTGTTCAAAAGGATGGCATTATGTGGTGTTTCATTCTGTTGTGGTTGTTGAGGGTCGTGGCCGTGGGACAGCGTATAAAACGGCTGAAGGAGAACAACGTGTACAGCCTTGCTCCTCTTTTTAGGCAGGCCAGCTCTTTGTATACATGCCCACAGACTCTGTAACGCATGCCTCTTTTAGGGAGAGGTGCAGCCATAATGCAGGGTCAAAACCTCTGCCTGCAACTGTTATACTCGATTTTGTGAAAGGAAATAACCTTACCATGGTTCCCTGCACGCACGTATTGTTGTTATATTTTGGTGAGGGTAATCATGATGGCCATGTAGACCACCACAGAGAGTCCTGGAAGTAACAGGGATGAGATGAAAGTGCTAAGAATAGTACAACTTGAAGCAACAGAGTTAGCCATGGGTGTTAGTGCAAGACCCCTTGGCTTTTTTTGGCTTTGGGTGCGGCTAATCATGCAGGCCATACCGAGCTGCCACCATTTGGTGTTGTATCAGGTATTAAACTAATAAGAACAGTACTACCAAAATACAGCCAATGAAGGGCCTTATGAAGACTGAGCCAAGGTTGGATTGTAGTATTTGGTTAGGCTAATCATGATGGCCATGTAGACCACCACCGAGAGTCCTGGAAGTAACAGGGATGATGAGATGAAAGTGCTAAGAATAGTACTACTTGAAACAACCGAGTTAGCCATGGGTGTTAATCCAAGACCGCTTGGCTTTATTTTTGTTTTGGGTGCGGCTAATCATGCAGGCCATATAGAGCTACCACCATTCGGTGTTGTATCAGCTATTTAACTAATAAGAACAGAACTACAAAAATACAACAAATGAAGGGCCTTATGAAGACTGAGCCAAGGTTGGATTGTAGTATTTGGTTAGGCTAATCATGATGGCCATGTAGACCACCACCGAGAGTCCTGGAAGTAACAGGGATGATGAGATGAAAGTGCTAATAATAGTACTACTTGAAACAACCGTGTTAGCCATGGGTGTTAATCCAAGACCGCTTGGATTTATTTTTGTTTTGGGTGCGGCTAATCATGCAGGCCATATAGAGCTGCCACCATTCGGTGTTGTATCAGCTATAAAAATAATAAGAACTGTACTATCAAAATACAGCCAATGAAGGGCCTATGAAGACTGAGTAAAGGTTGGATTGTAGTATTTTGTTCGGCTAATCCTGATGGACATGTAGACCACCCGTAACAGGGATGAAAGTGCTAAGAATAGTACTAATTGAAACAACCGAGTTAGCCATGGGTGTTAGTCTAAGACCACTCGGCTTTTTTTTGGGTTTGGGTGCAGCTAATCATGAAGGCCAGAGAGACCTGCCACCATTTGGTGTTGTAACAGGTATTAAACTGCAAAGAACAGTACTACTTAACACAACCTACTTACCATGGGTCCCAGAGCATATGTTTGGTTATTATATTTTGTAAGGGTAATCATGCAGGCCATATAGAACTCCACCGATAGGGTGAGTATGAGTAACAGCTATTAAAATGCTAAGGACATTACTAATTAACACAACATAGTTACCATGGGTCGCAGACCAAGAGCAGATGTCTTATTATTATATTTTGTATGGGTAATCATCCAGGCCGTATAGACCTCACCAAATAGGGGGAGTTACAGAGATTACATTGCTAAGAATGGTAGTACTTAAAACACAACCTAGTTAAAATGGGTACCAGACCGCATGTCTTATTATTATATTTTTTCAGGGTAATCAGGCAGGCCATATAGACCACCCCCGATAGGGGGGGTAACAGGGATTAAAGTGCTAAGAAAAGTACTAATTAACACAAGCTAGTTATCATGGGTCCAACACTGTGTGTCTTGATGTTATACTTATTGAGGGTAATCATGCAGGCCATATAGACGTCCCTTGATAGGGGGAGTAAATGGGATTACAGTTATAAGAATAGTACTACTTAAACACAACCTAATTACCATGGGTCCAAGACCAGATGTTTTATTATTATACTTTGTCTGGCTAATCATGCAGGCCATATAGAGCTCCAACAAAAGGGGGGGTAAGAGGGATTCAAGTGATAAGAAAAGTTTTACTTAACACATGAAAATTACCATGGGTCCCAGACCATGTGTCTTGTTATACTTTGTCAAGGTAATCATAACCGCCATATAGACCTCCACCAATAGGGGGAGTTACAGGGCTGAAAGTGCGAAGAATTGTACTACTTAACACAACCTAGTTGGGTCCAAGAACACATGTTTAATTATTAGACTTTATCAGGGTAATTATATATCTAGCAAATCTATCTATTTCTATTCTATCGATTCTATCTAACTATCAATCTATGTATATCTATCTATCCTATCTATCAATCTATCTTCTGTCCGTGATGTTTTGAGACAGCCACTTGTGTTTCTGACAAATTTGAAGTAGGAGGACAGAACAATCATCTTCTTCCATCTCCCGGTTCCACAAATGAAGGCCATATAGACCTCATCTGATAGGGGGAGTAACAGGTTGTAGTAAAATGTTAAGAATATTACTAGTTAACACACCACGGGTCACAGACCAAATGTCTTATTGTTATACTCTGTCAGGGAAATTATATATATTTCAAATCCATTTATTTATATATCAAATCGATCGAACTATCAAACGTATCGATCAAATGTAGATTGCATCTATTGATCAATGTAATTCGTATCTATAAAATGTATATTACATATTTTGGTTGATGTCATTCGTATCTATAAAATGTATATTGCATCTTTGATTCGATAACATTCGTATCTATCAAATGTATATTGAATCTATTGATCGATGTAATTTGTATCCATCGAATGTATATTGCATCTATTGAGCTATGTACAGTGTATCAATCATATGTATATTGCATCAATTGAGCTATGTTATCTATGTATCTATCTATCAAATCTATCTATCTCGTGGTTGTGCAAGTGGACTCTTTGCGGTTGATTGCGGTGCGTAACACTTGGAGTTTGCTCTGTCACTGTGATGCGGCCATAACCCTTACACTACCTGATAGATACGACATCATAACTGATGTTTTAAAGCACGTTATTGCAAACAATTTGGGAATGTTAGTTGATTTAGGCCCATTATGGGTTAAAAGCAGACTCTGCATAAACTATGTAATTTTCCATGGGAGTTTTGCCAGGGATCCCCCTCCTGCATGCCACAGTCCAGGTGTTAGTACCCTTGAAACAACTTTTCCATCACTATTGTGGCCAGAAAGAGTCCTTGTAGGTTTTAAAGATCACCTGCCTATTCAATGGCGGTTCGCGAACAATACCGGAAGTTCGAGTCTGCCGTTCGCGAAACGAAAATTTTAGGTTCGCGACATCACTACTGAAGACGGCTAAAGGTAGGATGATCTTCAGGGGGGTAGTGTTAGGTTTATTTAAGGGGGGTTTGGGTTAGAGTAGGGGTGTGTGGGTGGTGGGTTTTAATGTTGGGGGGGTTGTATTTTTTTTTTTAACAGGCAAAAGAGCTGAATATTTTGGGGCATGCCCCGCAAAAGGCCCTTTTAAGGGCTGGTAAGGTAATAGAGCTGTTAACTTTCGTAATTTGGAATAGGGTAGGGCATTTTTTTTATTTTGGGGGGCTTTGTTATTTTATTAGGGGGCTTAGATTAGGTGTAAGTAGCTTAAAATTGTTGTAATATTTTTTAAATGTTTGTAACTTTTTTTTTCTTTTTGTAACTTAGTTTTTTTTATTTTTTGTACTTTAGTTAGTTTATTTCATTGTATTTAATTGTAGTTATTTATAGCTAATTTATTTAATTAATTTAATGATAGTGTAGTGTTAGGTTTAATTGTATCTTAGGTTAGGATTTATTTTACAGGTAATTTTGTATTTCTTTTAGCTAGGTAGTTATTAAATAGTTAATAACTATTTAATACCTATTCTAACTAGCTAAAATAAATACAAAGTTACCTGTAAAATAAATATAAATCCTAAAATAACTACAATGTAATTATTAATTACATTGTAGCTATCTTAGGGTTTATTTTACAGGTAAGTATTTAGTTTTAAATAGAAATAATTTAGTTAATGATAGTGTAGTGTTAGGTGTAATTGTAACTTAGGTTAGGATTTATTTTACAGGTAAATTTGTCTTTATTTTAACTAGGTAGCTATTAAATAGTTAATAACTATGTAATATCTATTGTACCTAGTTAAAATAAATTGAAATTTGCCTGTAAAATAAAAATAAATCTAAAGATAGCTACAATATAATTATTATTTATATTGTAGCTATATTAGGGTTTATTTTAAAGGTAAGTATTTAGTTTTAAATAGGATTAATTTAGTTAATAAGAGTTATAATATTTAGATGTATTTAATTAATATTAAAGTTAGGGGGGTGTTAGGGTTAGACTTAGGTTTAGGGGTTAATAATTTTATTAGAGTGGCGGCGGTGTAGGGGGGGCAGGATAGGGGTTAATAAATTTATTATAGGTGGCGACGGTGTAGGGGGGGCAGGATAGGGGTTAATACATTTATTATAGGTGGCGACGGTGTAGGGGGGCAGATTAGGGGTTAATAAGTATAATATAGGTGGCGGCGGGGTCCGGGAGCAACGGTTTAGGGGTTAAACAATTTATTTAGTTGTGGCGGGGTCCGGGATCGGCAGGATAGGGGTTAATAAATTTATTATAGGTGGCGGCGGTATAGGGGGGGCAGGATAGGGGTTAATACATTTATTATAGGTGGCGATGGTGTAGGGGGGGCAGGATAGGGGTTAATACATTTATTATAGGTGGCGACGTTGTAGAGGGGCAGATTAGGGGTTAATAAGTTTAATAAAGGTGGCGGCGGGGTCCGGGAGCGGCGGTTTAGGGGTTAAACTATTTATTTAGTTGTGGCGGGGTCCTGGATCGGCAGGATAGGGGTTAATAAATTTATTATAGGTGGCGGCGTTATAGGGGGGGGCAGGATAGGGGTTACTAGGTATAATGTAGGTGGCGGCGGGGTCCGGGAGCGGCGGTTTAGGGGTTAATACATTTATTATAGTTGCGGCGGGGTCTAGGAGCGGCGGTTTAGGGGTTAATAACTTTATTTAGTTGCGGGGGGCTCCGGGGGCACCGGTATAGTGGGTAGAACAGTGTATTTTAGTGTGGGTGCTTAGTGACAGGCTAGCAATAAAGCTGGGAAAAAGCCGAAGAGCAGTGAGATCAGATGAGTGATAACTATCACAGTCCACTGCTCATCGCCCCGTACTTGGTGCGCGGCTTTTTGACAGCTTTATTGATAACTTTGGCGAGCGTATTCAGGTCCACGGCGGCGATGGTAGGCGAGCTTAGGCGGGCGTATTGGGGCTGGCGATGGCAGGTAAGTAGACACGTTGATAACTAGAGGCCACAGTATCAATTAATCCCATGATAGGTTTGGAGACTGAATCCTGCAGCTCAGCTAATACATAATATCTCCCTGCAGTTTCTACCATTTCACACATAAAATTGGCATTTTTACACAATTGTGGGCCTCGCCACGTGTTACCTGAATCTGCCGTGTTACCTGATGCAGGAGAATTTTCACCATTCATTTCCTCTATAATAGGGCTGATTGGGTACCTGTGTACTGCATCTGTGGAAATAAGGTTAAGAGAATGCTGCAAAGGAAGAGATTGGTTACAGTTTCCCGGCTGAGGTTGCTCGTCATCACATCCGGTCTGTAGGGAGAGAATATGATTAGTACCATTATTGACATTTATCATTTTATTTGGTATATCTCTCCCCTCTCTTTCAGGTGATACTGCAGTATTTATGACTGTGCCTGTGGCCCACTGCTGGCCACAGGCTGTACCCCTAAAAAAGGATTGTTAGGTTGCTGAGCTGTAAAAGCTTGACTCATATTAGTAAATAGTGTACATAATTGACTAATTTGTGTGCTGAGTTGGCCCACTTGAATGGACAAGCTATCTTTACCCATGGACCGATTTTTTGATATCCCAGAGTATTGATTCCTGGGTCCTTGGGATCCCTCAGAATCATAGCTATTTCTCCTATTTTGATGTGGTTGTCTTTGGGGTTCAACTTGTTCAGCGTTAGTATTTTGGGGAGCACTATTTACTTGGGATGTCTGGTTACCCTGAGAGTATTTTCGCCATTTTTGGTATTTATTTTTAGGGGGATACCAATTATTTTGTGGGCGTTCATCTCTTTGGGAGTAATTATTTACCTGGGTATGCCCCCCATTTTGAGCATAATCTCTCTGCGCCTCAGCCCGTGTTGGGGGAGGGGCAGAGTTAAAACTTTGTGGGGATGGCCTGTTTTCTCGGGCCACCTCCGCATAGGTTTTCTTTTTAGACTCCAAATTGAGGGGGTTAGGTGACACCCTAGTTTCTGCCACAATTTTGGGACTGGGCTTTGGTTCCCTTTTAACCCCTTGTTCACTGGACTGCTGAATAGAGTATAAGTTTGTACTTTTAGCTAGGGAGCAAATGCTCTCTTTTGAAGTTTTTGGGACATCTTGTCTGCATTGAGCTCTGAGATGTGTATTCAAATTACATGGGTTTTAAGTCAATTCCTGACATCAGAAATGTAACCTTATAGTAATATCTGATAAAAACATGGCTTCATATATAAACATTTTTGTTTCTTATTTTATATATATATATATATATATATATATATATATATATATATATATATATATATATATATATATATATATATATATATATATCCTCCGTGTGTGTCTGCACTCCCAATGCTGTGTAGTCATCAACCAGGGTGCAAAGTCAAACAAGTATACAGTCTATATCCAATAAAGGACTGCACTCACTGGATTTAGTTTTAGAAACCTTCAAATCTTTATTGTGGTAACGTTTCGGGGTTCGCAGACCCCTTCCTCAGACCAGACAACAGTGCAAGTGAACAAAGTGTGCAATATATAGCACTAGCCCCACCCATCACAAACATCAAAATTGCGCCAAAAATCCATCACCATGGTAACACACAAACAAGGCCCCATTACCATACCACCAGAAAACACAATCAAAATACAAAATAAAACAAACTGCATATGCAAGTATTTTGCATAACCTCATAGTTGAACACTAATATGTACAATCATCAGTAGTAGTAGATATTCAGTAGTTACAATAGAATCACTGTAAGTAGTTACTGATCCAGTTTAAGTAGCTTAAAGTATATTTAGACAAGCAATGATGGAAAACACACTACTCAAATAATCAAATAATCAAAGTAAACATCATGCAAGAAGAGGAATCTATCTATCAGTTGCACTGTTTAAACACATATCCACCTCCCTGTATCCAGTTACAGGACTCAATCTTAAGGAAATATACACATAAGCCATATCATATAAACATTGCAACATAGATTAGGCATTTAAACTTCTAGCATTTGAACTAGATGAAAAATAAACAAATAATAAAAGTCAATCAGATATATATAGATATATATGAGGTCTGTTACTGCTAATTCAATGTCCCCCATATTTATCCCAAGGCTTGCTATGACCAATCCTATGTAAAAGTATGTGAGCTATAAGTACTAATCTGACATTCTGGCAGATACAAATATACAAAAATACAAAATTGTCAAGCCCCCTGGGCGCGCAGAGCAATGTGTTGTGTCCCATGCGAGTTGAATATAACAAAAAGGCCCGTAGTTCCCAGTGTCAGGGTTCTATGCAGGATGTCTTAGCCGGTGTATTATACCCTAGTGTTGGGAGCTAAGATAGATGTAAACATGGGTGCGTGTATTTACCTATGTAGCAAGTCTGTGTACCGAGTCTGTAGTGCATCAGTGAAACAGGCGCGGCTCAACCCGGTATAGCGTGAGTGAGCTTGGAGCACGACCGCATGGCTAATTAGCATAGCCTGTCAGTCAGTCAATGGGCGTAGCTAGGTCACGGAGTGACAGCGGAGCCTGTGATTAGAGTTATGCCGGGCTGCTACTATACCTATCTCAACTGAGCTTCTTTGTGAGCCCCAAGAAAATCAAAGCTAGTATATCAGGCTTATATTAAATGGTCACATAGGTCTTAAATATGGTCTATTGTGAATAAGTATGTATAATCATATGTGTGCCTAAACATCAGAGCATTTGGTGGGAGCTATCAAAAACCGCTGTGTGCGTGATAATGGGAGGCAGGCAGATTCAGGATAAGACGAACCTAGAGCAACACGGATTTACTGCTTAAAACGTGAATCATTAGAAATTAAAAGATAAAAAATATAAAAAATTAAAAATAACCAAATTAATATTAAACCGTTAGTGAATAAATTAAATTAAATCAATAGCCAGCCTGCATCACAGGCCAAGTAGAGAAAAAAGGGGGGTAGTTGGGTACTGCCATCATGGGTCTTACATGCTCATAAGAGCCACTAGGGTGTAATTTATATGAATGTTAGATCATGCACCACAGATATTATTACGGGGTAATTCTATTTAGAATAGGCACCATAGTAACAGTTTGACGAATGGTATACCATAGTTCAATGGTCTAATACCCCTACAGGTCCTCCCAAATGTAACATGTATAAAACATACTTGTGCCCGAGAAGGTCACTCGTACAGTAGGATCTCAATACAGATATCATTGACCCCCTGTATACATATGGCAATCAAGTTGAGTTAGAGAGACACAATCAAAAGAGGGCACGCTACAGGTAGACATTTCAGTTGAGCCAAAATTTGCAGAGAATAGCAAAAAGACAGAAAATATCAAAAAATCAAAAAATATATATCAAGGCAATATCAAGATGCTAAATGCACAGCGCCTATGGGTCACCATATCAAAAATGTATAGTACAAGTGCACCCTAACCAGCATATATAATACACTAAGTGCTGTCAATACGAATACATTGTTGTGCACAAGGACATATACAACTGTGGTGAGTCAAGGCATCAGAGGAAACAGTGCCAATCATTCGACATGTTTAATCCTCTGGGGTAGATGGTATCTAGTCTATGGATCCATCTAGCCTCCATCTGTAAGAGTGTCCTGCCCCGGTCACCCCCACGCCTGAGGGGGGGGGACGTGGTCAATTAAAATGAAGCGTAAATCTGTTACCTTGTGGCCTGCTTGCAAGAAATGTCTTGCCACCGGTTGATCCGAGGTCCCTTTGTCGATAGCAGTTCTTATCGCCGAGCGATGGTTTGCCATTCTTAAGCGTGCGTTGTCTGTTGTTTTGCCAACATAAAAACGTCCACAGCAACAGCTCAGTAGGTATACGACATGGCTTGTCGTACAGGTGATGAAGTGCTTTATAGTACATTTCTGGGTAGTATGGGGGTGTCTGAATACTTTGCATGGGATCATACCGCTGCAAGTTGTGCAGCCCTTGCATCTGTAACAACCCATTTTGTTAGTTCTAAGCCATTTCTTGGTGTAACTATGTTGAGGATCTGTTTGCATAAGTATGTCCCTTAGACTTCTACCCCGTCTATAGCCCATGATTGGTGGATCCATATGCCCAAAGGGTAGTGTCCGGTCTGTGCCCAGAATCTCCCACCTGTTACGAATTGAATCTGCCAATGGTTTCTTTCCTCTGTCAAAGGTGGTTGTAAAGACCATCCTTGGGGTCTCTTTCCTAGTGATTGCTGGAGTGTCTTGTGCCATGTTTGTTTCAATTTCCTCTCTCACCTTCTTAATCAGGTTATCCTTATATCCCCTTTGTTGGAATTTCTCAGCCATCTGGTCCAGTTGGAGATCTCTATTTGTTGTCTCCGTGTTGTTTCGTACAACCCGTATCAGCTGTGATGTAATTATTGCCTTCCGGGTATGTGGGGGGTGATTGCTTGTGGCTTCTAGCAATGAGTTTCGGTCAGTAGGTTTAGAGAAAAGGGTTGTGAAAAGTCTATCATGTTTCTTATAAATCCGTAAATCCAGGAAATCTATCTTCTCTGGATCATATTTCAACTCAAATTTGATTGGGTTTGGTAGTGCATTGAGTTCGGTTACCCATTCAGTGAGGAGTCCCACTGGTCCATGCCACACAAAGAAGACATCATCAATGTACCTTCTATAGTGTCTTATCATTCCATGATTGAACACATCCATGACGTCTCTTTCAAATTGCTGCATGTAAAGGTTTGCATACGACGGTGCCATATTAGATCCCATGGCTGTCCCTGTCAGTTGCTGGTAGAAAGTATCTTCAAAGCGAAAATAGTTCAATTTTAGACATTTCTCAAGAAGATTTAGGATAAAGGTTGTGGGTGGTCCTATGTATGGGTACTGGTCCAATGCTGCTGCAATTGCATTTATACCCCCGGCATGAGGGATCACCGTGTACAAACTTCTCACATCCATAGTTACCAGGATATCATCCTGGGTGATACCCTCCACAGTATTAAGTATCTTAATAAGTTCACCTGAGTCTTTGATGTAGGAGTCCATGGATCTAACGATAGGTTGTAGAACTACATCAACATATTGAGCCAATGGTTGTAGCAGAGAGCCCCTTGCGGAGACTATCGTTCTTCCAGGTGGGTTTATTTGGTCCTTGTGTATTTTTGGCAGGGTATAAAGTATCGGATGGATGGGATGTATAGTGCAGAGGAAGTCAAATTCATCCTGATCAATCCACTTAAGTTGTAATGCTTCTGTCAGTGTTGTATCAATCTCCATTTTGAATTCTTCAGTGGGGTTCCAGGTGAGTTTTTTGTATGTCACTCCATCATTGAGTTGCCTCAGTATTTCTGTCCGGTACTGCGTATAATTCATAATGACAATGGCCCCACCCTTGTCAGCCGGGCGTATGACAATATCAGGGTCAGAGGAGAGTGTCTTTATTGCCAATCTCTCTGTCTTGGTTAAGTTTGGACGATGAAATTCATTGTTACATTGTCCAGAATCCTTGGAAATTAGCCTAGTAAAAGTTTTGATACTATTTCCACAGGTGTTAGGTTCAAATTTACTTTTGGCTCTAAATCTCTTGCGCTCTGTGTCCGCATTTAGATCTTTGAAATGTTCTTTAAGTTTTAGATTCCTCTGGAATTTTTGTATATCAAGGTACGTATCAAAGTCATTGTGTTTAAATGTGGGGATGAAGGTAAGGCCTTTGTTGAGAAGGCTATTTTCATCAGCCGTCAATGTCCTGTCACTGATGTTAATGACAATATCCAGTTTCTCTACCTGGGTGGTAGGGGTGGTCTTCTTGCCACAGTAGTTCCCCCTCCTCGGGTGCGGCCTCGGCCTCTTGTGTTGGCTGATCTGGTTGTGACCCCTAAAAAATGTGAGTTAGAAGTAGATGGTACCTGATCTGTATTTCCTTGTTCCACATAGTTAGCCTCATTATCTGATCCTGAGCTGCTGTCAACTGTGTTTAAGAATCTGGACCTGTATTGTCGCTGTCGTCTTGGTCTTTGTGTGTTTCTCTGTTGATTGCTACCATGTAGCCAATAGTAGACTTTTTTCTCCTTATAGTCATTGTCCACAGTGGTGATCTTCTGATTCTTAAAGGCCATGAGTTCTTTCTTGTACTCATTTACTTGTTTGCCGATCTTTTCCATCCATGCATTGTCAGGATCATCCATGAGTACTTGCAATTTCTGGTTGTTAAATATAGTTAGTTCTTCTCTGACTGTAGCCAAAATGTTTGTACATTCCTCAATGACAAGTAGAATCAGGTCCATTGAACACTTGTTAAGAATCTGACACCAGCGTAGGCAAAAGTTTTTATTATTCCTGCCTATAGTTGGCTGGTTCCTGATCCTGAATCCCCTTGGTATCTTATTACTCTTGTAGTATTTAGAGAGGTATACAGTGTGGAGTTCCAGGTCTGTCTCTCTCTTCCTCAGTCTCATTAGATTATTGAACACCGTTAAAGTAGTTTCAGTCTGTTCATTTTCAATCAGTTCTGAATCCACCAATATTCTTAGCGCATCCTCATTGGTAAATGCAAATGTTTTGGTGGTGAATTCCTCCTCTTGTGGATCCAAGTCACCCAAGGCCTCAGCCATTGTAGTAATGGTGTGTGCTTCAGTTATTGCTTGTACTTTACTTCACTCTATGAGGTAGCAGTGCAGAAATAAACACCAGTGTGTCCCAAAGTATATAAGTATATATATATATATATATATATATATATATATATATATATTGTATATATGTCATTCACCTGTACCCTGACAGGGAGCCTAAGGTTCCTGGGAAATTAGGGCATGGATCTAAGGGCCACAACCCAGGCAGGCAGGGAGGGGAGCTTAAAGAGATACTGAACCGACATTTTTTTCTTTCGTAATTCAGATAGAGTATGCAATTTTAAGCAACTTTTTAATTTACTCCTATTTTTATTCGTTCTCTTGCTATCTTTATTTGAAAAAGAAAGTCCAAACCCTAGACAGCACTTGTTTATTGGTGGATGAATTTATCCACCAATCAGCAAGAACAACCCAGGTTGTTCACCAAAAATGGGCAGGCATCTAAAATTACATTCTTGTTTTTCAAATAAAGATACCAAGAGAATGAAGAACATTTGCTAATCGGAGTAAATTAGAAAATTGTTTAAAATTGCAAGCTCTAAAGGGGGTCCATTTAAGACTATAGGAAAGGTAGAGCATGCAACCAGGGGCCTCTGCCCGGGAAGGCAGGCAGGGAGGGGAGCTTAAGGCTCCGGGAAAAGTAGGGCAAGGAACCAGAGGGCTCTTCCCAGGTAGGCAGGCAGGCAGGGAGGGGAGCTTATGGCTCTGGGAAAGGTAGTGCGAGTAATCAGGGGGCCAAGACTGGAGGGCAAGGAGGGGAGATTAAGGTTCGGGGGAATGTAGGATGAGGAACCAGGGGGCACTGCACAGGTAGGCAAGTTGGGAGGGGAAATTAAGGCTTTGGTGAAGGTAGGGCAAAGAACCAGGATGTACTGCCCGGGCAGGGAGGCAGGGGACCTTAAGACTTTGGGGAAGGTATTCAAAATTGTTGTTTAAAATTGCATCCTGTATTTGAATCTTGAAGTTTAATTTTGACTTGAGTGTCCCTTTAAAATCACATGCTCTATCTAAATCACAAAAGAAAACATTTGGGTTCAGTGTCTCTTTAAGACTCTGGGGAAGGTTAGGGTATGGAACCAGGGGGCTCTGCCCGGGAAGGCAGGGAGGGGAGATTAAGGCTCTGGGAAAAGTAGTGCAAGGAACCAAAGGCTCTTCCCAGGTAGGTAGACAGGGAGGGGAGCTTAAAGGGACAGTCTAGGCCAAAATAAACTTTCATGATTCAGATAGAGCATGTAATTTTAAACAATTTTCCAATTTGCTTTTATCACCAATTTTGCTTTGTTCTCTTGGTATTCTTAGTTGAAAGATTAACCTAGGAGGTTCATATGCTAATTTCTTAGACCTTGAAGCCCATTTCTTTTAGATTGCATTTTAACAGTTTTTCACCACTAGAAGGTGTTAGTATACGTATTTCATATAGATAACACTGTGCTCGTGCACGAGAAGTTATCTGGGAGCAGGCACTGATTGGCTAGACTGCAAGTCTGTCAAAAGAACTGAAAAAAGGTTTGCAGAAGCTTAGATACAAGATAATCACAGAGGTTAAAAGTATATTATTATAACTGTGTTGGTTATGCAAAACTGGGAAATGGGTAATAAAGGGATTATCTATCTTTTAAATCAATAACACTTCTGGTGTAGACTGTCCCTTTAAGGCTCTGGGAAAGGTAGTGCAAGGAAGCAGGGGGCCAAAACTGGAGGGTAGAGAGGAGAGATTAAGGTTCGTGGGAATGTAGGGTGAGGAACCAGGGGGCACTGCCCAGACAGGCAAGCTGGGAGGGGAAATTAAGGCTTTGGTGAAGGTAGGGCGAGGAACCAGGATGCTCTGCCCAGGCTGGGAGGCAGGGAGGGAGGGGACCTTAAGACTTTGGGGAAGGTAGGCATGGAACCAGGGGCTCTGCTTGGGAAAGCATGCAAGGAGGGAGGGGAGGTTAAAGATCCGAGGAATTTAGGACCAAGAACCAGGGGGCAGTTCCCAGGTAGGTGGGCAGGGAAGGGAGCTTAAGGCTCAGGGTAAGGAAGGGTGAGGAACCAGGGAGCACAGACCAGGAAGGCAGACAGGAAGGGGAGCTAAAGGCTCCAGAGAAGGTAGGGCATTGAACCAAGGGGTGAGATTCCAGGGGGCAGTTCCTAGGCAGGTGGGCAGGGAGGGGATTTTAAGGCTCATGGTAAGGAAGGTGAGAAACCAGGGAGCACAGACCAGAAAGGCAGGCAGACAGGAAGGGGAGCTAAAGGTTCCAGAGAAGGTAGGGCATTGAACCAAGGGGGCAAGCTTAAGGCTCTTTTGAAGGTAGATCATGGAACCATCAGGTATAGCCTATGCAGGCAGGAGGGGTGCAGACCTTAAGGCTCAAGGGAAGGTAGGGTGAGGAACAGGGAGCACAACCTGGGAAGGCAGGCAGGAAGGGGAGCTTAAGGCTCTGGGAAAGGTAGGGTGAGGAACCAGTGAGCACAGCCTAGATTGGCGGGCAGGGAGGAGAAATTAAGGCTCAGAGGAAGGTAGGGTGTGGAACAGGGATTACAGCCTGGAAAGGCAGACAGAGAGGGAGGGGAGCTTAAGGCTCAGGAGAAGGTAGGGTGAGGAACCAAGGGGCACAGTCTGAGCAGGCAAGCAGGGAGGTTAGCTTAAGGCTGAGGGATGTTAGGGCAAAGAACAAGGGGACAAAGCCCAGGCAGGATGTCAGGAAGGAAGGGAGGGACCTTAAAGGTCCTTGTACAGTAGGGAATGGAACCAGGGGGCACAGCCCAGCAAGGCAGGCAGGCAGGGAGAGGAGCTTAAGGCTCAGGGGAAGGTAAGGTAAGGAACAAGGGGACACTAGGAAGGGAGGTAAGCATAAGTCTCTGGGGAAGGTAGGATATGGAACCAGGGGTGGAGCTTAAGGCTCAGGTGAAGGTAGGGCATGGAACCAGGGGGTACATCCCATGCTGGGAGGTAGGGGGCACTGCCCAGACAGGCAAGCTGGGAGGGGAAATTAAGGCTTTGGTGAAGGTAGGGCAAGGAACCAGGATGCTCTGCCCAGGCTGGGAGGCAGGGAGGGAGGGGACCTTAAGACTTTGGGGAAGGTAGGCATGGAACCAGGGGCTCTGCTTGGGAAAGCATGCAAGGAGGGAGGGGAGGTTAAAGATCCGAGGAATTTAGGACCAAGTACCAGGGGGCAGTTCCCAGGTAGGTGGGCAGGGAAGGGAGCTTAAGGCTCAGGGTAAGGAAGGGTGAGGAACCAGGGAGCACAGACCAGGAAGGCAGACAGGAAGGGGAGCTAAAGGCTCCAGAGAAGGTAGGGCATTGAACCAAGGGGTGAGATTCCAGGGGGCAGTTCCTAGGCAGGTGGGCAGGGAGGGGATTTTAAGGCTCATGGTAAGGAAGGTGAGAAACCAGGGAGCACAGACCAGAAAGGCAGGCAGACAGGAAGGGGAGCTAAAGGTTCCAGAGAAGGTAGGGCATTGAACCAAGGGGGCAAGCTTAAGGCTCTTTTGAAGGTAGATCATGGAACCATCAGGTATAGCCTATGCAGGCAGGAGGGGTGCAGACCTTAAGGCTCAAGGGAAGGTAGGGTGAGGAACAGGGAGCACAACCTGGGAAGGCAGGCAGGAAGGGGAGCTTAAGGCTCTGGGAAAGGTAGGGTGAGGAACCAGTGAGCACAGCCTAGATTGGCGGGCAGGGAGGAGAAATTAAGGCTCAGAGGAAGGTAGGGTGTGGAACAGGGATTACAGCCTGGAAAGGCAGACAGAGAGGGAGGGGAGCTTAAGGCTCAGGAGAAGGTAGGGTGAGGAACCAAGGGGCACAGTCTGAGCAGGCAAGCAGGGAGGTTAGCTTAAGGCTGAGGGATGTTAGGGCAAAGAACAAGGGGACAAAGCCCAGGCAGGATGTCAGGAAGGAAGGGAGGGACCTTAAAGGTCCTTGTACAGTAGGGAATGGAACCAGGGGGCACAGCCCAGCAAGGCAGGCAGGCAGGGAGAGGAGCTTAAGGCTCAGGGGAAGGTAAGGTAAGGAACAAGGGGACACTAGGAAGGGAGGTAAGCATAAGTCTCTGGGGAAGGTAGGATATGGAACCAGGGGTGGAGCTTAAGGCTCAGGTGAAGGTAGGGCATGGAACCAGGGGGTACATCCCATGCTGGGAGGTAGGGGGCACTGCCCAGACAGGCAAGCTGGGAGGGGAAATTAAGGCTTTGGTGAAGGTAGGGCGAGGAACCAGGATGCTCTGCCCAGGCTGGGAGGCAGGGAGGGAGGGGACCTTAAGACTTTGGGGAAGGTAGGCATGGAACCAGGGGCTCTGCTTGGGAAAGCATGCAAGGAGGGAGGGGAGGTTAAAGATCCGAGGAATTTAGGACCAAGTACCAGGGGGCAGTTCCCAGGTAGGTGGGCAGGGAAGGGAGCTTAAGGCTCAGGGTAAGGAAGGGTGAGGAACCAGGGAGCACAGACCAGGAAGGCAGACAGGAAGGGGAGCTAAAGGCCCCAGAGAAGGTAGGGCATTGAACCAAGGGGTGAGATTCCAGGGGGCAGTTCCTAGGCAGGTGGGCAGGGAGGGGATTTTAAGGCTCATGGTAAGGAAGGTGAGAAACCAGGGAGCACAGACCAGAAAGGCAGGCAGACAGGAAGGGGAGCTAAAGGTTCCAGAGAAGGTAGGGCATTGAACCAAGGGGGCAAGCTTAAGGCTCTTTTGAAGGTAGATCATGGAACCATCAGGTATAGCCTATGCAGGCAGGAGGGGTGCAGACCTTAAGGCTCAAGGGAAGGTAGGGTGAGGAACAGGGAGCACAACCTGGGAAGGCAGGCAGGAAGGGGAGCTTAAGGCTCTGGGAAAGGTAGGGTGAGGAACCAGTGAGCACAGCCTAGATTGGCGGGCAGGGAGGAGAAATTAAGGCTCAGAGGAAGGTAGGGTGTGGAACAGGGATTACAGCCTGGAAAGGCAGACAGAGAGGGAGGGGAGCTTAAGGCTCAGGAGAAGGTAGGGTGAGGAACCAAGGGGCACAGTCTGAGCAGGCAAGCAGGGAGGTTAGCTTAAGGCTGAGGGATGTTAGGGCAAAGAACAAGGGGACAAAGCCCAGGCAGGATGTCAGGAAGGAAGGGAGGGACCTTAAAGGTCCTTGTACAGTAGGGAATGGAACCAGGGGGCACAGCCCAGCAAGGCAGGCAGGCAGGGAGAGGAGCTTAAGGCTCAGGGGAAGGTAAGGTAAGGAACAAGGGGACACTAGGAAGGGAGGTAAGCATAAGTCTCTGGGGAAGGTAGGATATGGAACCAGGGGTGGAGCTTAAGGCTCAGGTGAAGGTAGGGCATGGAACCAGGGGGTACATCCCATGCTGGGAGGTAGGGGGGCTTAAGGCTCAGGGGAATTTATGGTGAGGAACCAGGAGGCAAAGCCCAGTCAGGAGGGCAGGGTGGCAGGAAGGGGAGCTTAAGGCTCAAGGGAAGATAAGCCATAGAACCAGGAGGCAAACCCCTTGCAGACAGGAAGAGAGGGTAGCTTCAGACTCAGCATATGTTAGGGTAAGGAACCAGGAGGCAAAGCCCAGTCAGAAGGGCAGGAAGGTAGGGTGGGGAGTTTAAGTCTCAGGGGAAGGTAGGGTGAGGAACCAGGGGACACAGCCAGTGCAGGTGGGCAGGGAGGCAGGGAGGGTAGCTTAAGGCTCAGGGGAAGGTAGGGTGAGGAACCAGGGGACACAGCCTGGGCAGGTAGGCAGGGAGGGGAGCTTAAGGCTCAGGGGAAGGTAGGGTGGCAAACCAAGGGGCACAGCTCAGTCAGGTGGGTAGGGAGGAAGCTTAAGGCTCAGGGGAAGTTAGGGCATGGAACCAGCAGGCAGTCAGGGAGGGGAGCTTATGGTTCAGTGGAAGCTAGGGGGAGGAACCAGGGATCACAGCCTGGGAAGGCAGGCAGGCAGGCAGGCAGGCTATGAGGGGAGCTTAAGACTCCAGGGAAGGTAGAGCGAGGAACCAGGGGGCACAGACCAGGCTGGCAAGCAGTGAGGAAGGGAGGGGAGCTTAAGTCTCCAGGGAAGTTAAGGCGAGGAACCAGGGCACACAGCCCAGGCAGGGATGTAGGGAGTCAGGGAGGGGAGCTTACGGCTCAGGGGAAGGTAGGGTGAGGAACCAGGGGGCACAATCCAGGCATGCTGGCAGGGAGGGAAACTTATGGCTCCAGGGAAGGTAGGGTGAGGAACCAAGGGGAACAGCCCAGGCAGGCGGGCCAGGAGGCAGGAACAGGATTTTAAGGCTCAGATAAAGGTAGGGTGAGGAACCAGGGGGCACAACCCAGGCAGGCGGGCAGGGAGGGGAGCTTAAGGCTTAGGGAAAAGTAGGATGAGGAACCAGTGGGCACAACCCAGGCAGGCAGGGAGGGTAGCTTATGGTTTAGGGGAAGGTAGGGTGAGGAACAAGAGAGCACAGCCTGAGAAGGCAGGTAGGCAGTGAGGGAAGCTTAAGGCTCTTGTGAAGGTAGGGCGAGAAACCAGGAGACACAACTCAGACAGTCAGAGAGGGGAGCTTACGGCTTAGGGGAAGGTAGGGTGAGGAACCAAGGGGCTGTGCTTCCTGGTTTCTTACCCTACCTTCCCCTAAACCTTAATCTCCCCTCCCTGTCTCCCTGCCTGCCTGAGTTGTGCCTCCTGGTTCCTCACCCCACCTTTACCTGAGCCTTAAGCTCCCCTCCCTGCCTACCTGGGCTGTGCCCCTTGGTTCCTCACCCTACCTTCCCTGGAGCTCTAACCTCCCCTCCCTGCACAATTGCCTGGGATGTGGTTCCTCAACCTACCTTACCCTCCCTGCCTTCCTACCTTCCCGGGCTGTGCTCCCTGTTTCCTCACCCTACCTTCCCCTAAGCCCTCCCTGACTGCCTGTCATATAGTGCTGGGTTTTTAGGATCATTTTGGCGTCTACACACAAAGGGGTCAAAGAGATGTTCTCATTGTATACACAACTGGACTAAGAACAAAAATAGGCCCGGGCATTTAAAGGCAGAGCAGCCCACATATAGACTTCTGTCAGCTAGGTAGCTATAATAGACCAGAACTCTTATTTTTTGTTTAATCTTTTATTGAGGTTTTTAGTGGAAATAACATCAAGCAAACAGGTTACAGAAAAAAATATATAAAACACAATAGTCATATTGTTAGGTCACTAAGATATGTAAATAAAAACATCCTACACATATAGCACATCAGTGACTGAGAACATATATAAGTATACAATAGTATTTGTACTAATGAAATTAATTGAAACCTCTTTTATTAACTTTAAATATTCCTCTTACTCTTCAGAGGGTCACTCTTGTACCCTAGAAAACCAAAATAACATGTAGAGGAAATTCAATGATACAGACGGTCACTCTTGGACCTTGGTAGAATAATAACTAGAATAATAGCGTATGAATAAAATGAGAAAGGATATATATAAAAATTAGAGTAAGTCTCATAGACCTAGGTTTCTGTAGCATAAGTTGTTAGTTTGAGGGCTAAAACTGTTTCTTATAAGATGTTGTTTTGTTGGCTAATATGTGGGGAGATAAATGTGTGAGGGAAGGTAGTTATAAAGGGCTTAAGCTAGGAGGTATCTAAGCAGTTAATGTGAGGGAATAATGTCATGTTTGTCACTATTATGTGTAGGTAGGCTAAGCAATGTGGGCATGGGCCCTATACCCAATGGCTAGTAGGCATGTTAGGAATATAAAAGTTACCCGCTATTAAAATGTAGATTATTTACAACTACTTGACCCTCTGATGAGGACAGATGCTAAATTATAGTATGTTCTGCTCTGCCCTCTAACTACTTTAATTGTCAAGATATATGGCAGAAAACAGTGTAAAGACTTATTTATCCATGCTATAAGTAAAACTCTGAAGATAATATATAGAAGAGGTTCTGCTAATGTGAGACTTGTGTGACATTATCTGCTTAGAATTAAAAAGAGTCTACAATACACTGCCCCTGTAATTGAGAAAGGAGACAAGATGTAATACCTTAAAATGCCTTGGTTAATTCAATAAAGAATATTAGCCCCTTCTAAACTGAGACTGTACATGTTGACTGAAAATTTCTGGAGATGAGAAAAATAAGGTAAAAAATTGTGCATGGTTGTAATATATAGCTTAATCTCCTCATATCCTACAGCAAGAGACTGGTAATACCATATACTAACTTTATATACACCGTTATATACTAACGGTGGTGCTACTGTAGTATGTATGACAATATACTTCAGCATTAAAAGTAATGTAAAGTAAGAAAAATAATATATTGATGAACTGTACTTGTCCAGTCTCAATAAAGAGCATATAAAAGAAATAGATCTATTTATCAACTCACACGAGTATCATAGCAATTCTCAAAATTGAATGTTTCATCTAACTTGAATAAAAGGAAAAGATAAATGTTTACGTTTGGGCTATATAGAGCTACTAACCTCAGTGCAAAAGTTATAGAACTATAGGAGCATAAACCAGAATCTTAAGTTTGGGAAATTGTAGGGAGTAGTTGCGGTGTCAAAAATAGGGCCACGGCCTCAAACGGGACTAAATGGAGGAGATGAAAAAGTAATTTCTCCAGAGCCGAGTTATAAGTTGGATTCTAAGTCAATAGTTACTTGACCTCTCGATAATGTCATTAAGGAACATTATGAATTTTGTATATAAAAAATATTTTATATAGAATAATACATCTTAATAATATAACATAGAACTATAACATAGCCAGTACTTATCACTTATGCGTCTAGCTGGGCTAACATTAAGCCTGTTATCAATGGGGTAGTGATGTTAACCCTTTGAAAATGTTTCAACTCACCAATGTGTACTGTGTTTAAAATTTAGATATTAGCCACCTTTCTTTAAAAGGACAGTAAAGTCCAAAAAAAAAACTTTCATGATTCAAATAGGGTATGTAATTTTAAACAACTTTCCAATGTACTTTTATCACCAATTTTGCTTTGTTCTCTTGGTATTCTTAGTTGAAAGCTAAACCTAGGATGTTCATATGCTTATTTCTTAGACCTTGAAGGCCGCCTCTAATCTAAAAGCATTTTTATCATTTTTCACCACTAGAGGGCATTAGTTCATGTGTTTCACATAGATAACATTGAGCTCATGCAAGTTAATTTACCGAGGAGTAAGCACTGATTGGCTAAAGTGCAAGTCTGTCAAATGAACTGAAATAAGGGGGCAGTCCACAGAGGCTTAAATAGAAGGTAATTACAGAGGTAAAATGTGTATTATTATAACTGTGTTTGTTATGCAAAACTGGGGAATGGGTAATAAAGTAATTATCTCTCTTTTTAAACAACAAAAATTCTGGTGTTGACTGTCCCTTTAAGTCTAAGTACTAGTAGGTTAAATCATAAACTATAAGCCTATAAAGGAGTCAGCTTTCACCTTAGAGACCCATGAGAGAAGGTGTTTAACCACTAGGTGGATATAGCACAAATGTGTCACCTCAGCCGCTGGCGGCACGTCGCCATAGTCTATCAGTAAATAATGTTATAGCTAATAGTCAATAAAACACTAACAAGTATTAACTCAAGAAAGTTATCAGCTAATTATCTAAGCTCTTTTATTGAAAAGTATAGAGCATGGCTATGTCATCTAAATATTTGTTTAAACTCCTTAAGTATAACACTAATAAAACACTGGTGTTATCGTATTAGTACTGTTTTGGGAGTTGGAAAATATAGGAGAAACAGGTACAACTAGTCATGATGTACAAATAAATACACCTATATGAAAAAAGTAACTATGTAAGATCAAGATAGAAAATATACAAAATAAACCATATGTATTGTCCGGTCTGGAGTATGCAGATTGGGAATCTGACAAGGGCTATAGAGTTGTCTGTTTCCAATTATGCCTCTATCCTAAACCAGCATGGTCAACCATAGTAAAGAAAGCTATAAACAGTCAGTGGGTTGAAAATTCATATATTTATAGTTCAGCCACTAAAATAAGTAGCCAACATGGCCGCTACCCGGAAGAGTCCCTCCAAAACTCTTATTTTACAGACCCTTTGCTTAACAGCCAGACAGAAAATGTACTTTCAGCTTTACAAAATAGGCAGACTACAACAGCTTTCCTATTGTTACCCATATTAAGTGAGGGTGGGGCCTCTATATAGCAGCAAAGCTCATATAAGAGCCCATATATATATTTAGATGACCCAGGCAGTTTCTCACAGCCCAGGTACCAATCAGTGCCAAGCCTTATTGTATGATCTGTGTAAAAGAAAGAACAAGAGCGCAACCTCCGACTCAAGTGAAATTTTATTAAATACACCATAAGAGCAAACACATAATGCACTTACGAAATTTAAAATGACGGTCAGCCTATCAATCTGTTAAGTCTGCTGTTTTTCTGTAGGTGATCCTGAGCCCTCGTTGTTGTTCTGTAGTCTTAGGTACAGACACACCAAACATGGTGGGATATCCACGGGCTGTTTTCTCACTGACAGGTAAAGTCCAAACTTGTGTACTTCTGAATGCCTTTCCCCCAACTCCGGTCAGGCTTTCTCAAGAGGTTTGAATGTGTGGCAGCTTCGGCATATGCAGGCTTTTTTGTATTGGAAAGAGACCGCCCTCTGTTATCATCTGACCAATCGATCACTGTTGATTAGTGACGTTGCTGTAGCTGTCAAACATATTTTCTTGCAGGATAAAAGTCTCTCCACATATGTTTTTCGATGAGATCATTTGCCATACAATTGTTCTACATAAAAATAAAAAATATATATATATAAAAAATATATGCAAATAGGAAATACAAATCTGCTTAAAGGGGACAAAAATGGGCTAAAAATACAGAGTTGATTATAAATATACAGTAGATTTGAAAATACATAGTTAACTTAAAAATACATGCTCGTATAAAAGTTATAAACCTACTTTACATAATTAAAAATATAAATAAATAAGTATAAATAAATGTGAATGAATTTAGAAAAACTGCTCCTTTTTAAGTATAATATAGAACAGTATTATTTTTAAAAAGATATATACATATCCTTACTCTACTATTTATTTCTGCTGTTTCTGGTCTATATATCTACTGTGTGAATAATCCAAATATTATACCAACATAAAATCTATAAATTTTCACCTTTAATCTAAAATCACATATAAGCCTGTATATCTAAATCAACATTTAAACCGTTGGGTTCTGAACTCTCTAATTTGTAGATCCAATAGGTTTCCTGTTTTCTTAGCCTTAGGAGCCTGTTTTCTACTGAGGGGGCAATCCAATCGATCACCTGTATTTTTAAGGTTCTAGGGTCACAATTGTACACCTCTAAAAAATGTTTAGATACACTGTGTTTTATTAATTTTGTTTTAATATTATTTAGGTGCTCGCTAAAACTTCTTATTTTTCTTTTTGTATGTCCTATGTACTTTAAGCCACACCCACAGGTGAGAAGGTATACCACAAATATTGCATCACAGTTATTTTTATATTTGATTTAAAACTTTACTGAGTTATCTGAGTTACTAAAATTTGTGGAACAATCAATGTGTGTGCACATACTACACCTTGTTTTTCCACATTTCTTAGTACCTTTGAGATTAGTAAGCCAATTGCTATTTTCCAATTTGATAGGGTTACCTTTTAATTTGCTCGGGGCCAAGATATTTTTTTTAAGTTTTTTCCTTTCTTATAAATTATATGTGGACGATCCCCTAGGGTTGTACCCAAAGTAGGGTCGACTTTTAAAATTGCCCAATGCTTATTCAAAGTTTTTTGTATCAGACTTGAACCTTTGTTAAATGTGGTCACAAATCTAGCTTCTCCGGTAGTATTAGGTTTTGCTTGATTAGCTGTGTTTTTATTTTTATATTCCAAAAGTTCATTTCTATCCTGATTACGAGCTTTTGATTTGGCCATTTTTAATAAATTGCTATCAGTCTCAAATACTGACTTTAAGGAACATTTTGTATCCAGTTTTTTTATGGTTACTTTTTGCATTTATAAAACTATTTTTCTCAGTGGGTTTCCTATAATTTTTAACTGAGACACATTTATGTTCATCCTTATATAACAGCAGATCTAAAAATTCAATATAATCACGTGAATGTTTACCTGTAAATTTAAGGTTATAATTATTATTTAAATAATCATAAAACCCTCCAATACTTTCTAATATACCTCTCCAGATGATAATAATGTCATCTATGTATCTATTGTAATATATGATGTTTCCACTGAAAGGGTTATTGGCCCCAATATATTTCTGTTCAAAACCATTTGCATATAAGTTGGCATAGGATGGGGCAAAAGTTTCCCCATCGCTGTGCCTCTTGTTTGCAAATAGTATTTATTCTCAAAGTAAAAGAAATTATGTGTCAAAATAAATTCTATACATTTTACTAAGAAATCTATATGTTTGATGGGAATTCTCCAATTATTTAATTCAATCCTCACTTCTTCCACACCTGCAGCATGGGTAATGCAGGGATAGAGGGAGGACACGTCACATGTGACATCCAACCCATTGTGAAACAAAACAAGCTTTTGTTTTTTTCACAATGGGTTGGAGGTAAAAATCCACGTATTTTGAAAGATTATTACACAAGGACCCTATCCCTGATACAATCGGCCTTGAGATAGTGAACAATGAAGAATATTGTTTTCTGTATGAACCATTCCCTAAAAAATCCATTTTTTATCATCTTCCTAAAATCCACAAGGACCCTATCAACCCCCCTGGAAGGCTGATTGCATCAGGGATAGGATCCTTGTGTGATAATCTTTCAAAATACGTGTATTTTTACCTCCAACCCATTGTAAAAAAAACAAAAGCTTATATAAAAGATACACTAGAGGTGATAAAATTATATGAAGGCATATCTTGGGAGAAGGATTATTGGTGGGTCACATTTAACGTGTCCTCCCTCTACACCTGCATTCCCCATGCTGCAGGTGTGGAATAAGTGAGGATTGAATTAAATAATTGGAGAATTCCTATAAAACATATATATTTCTTAGTAAAATATATAGAATTTATTTTGACACATTATTTCTTTTACTTTGAGAATAAATGCTATTTGCAAACAAGAGGCACAGTGATGGGGACAACTTTTGCCCCATCCTATGCCAACTTATATGTAAATGGTTTTGAACAGAAATATATTTGGGCCAATAACCCCTTCAGGGGAAACATCATGTATTACAATAGATACATAGATAACATTATTATCATCTGGAGAGGTACATTAGAAAGTATTGGAGGGTTCTATGATTATTTAAATAATAATAATTATTGTCATGAGATGCAGGACATATGCAGGACACAGCAATGATAGTACAACTCTATTTTATTACAGAGCATAGCAATACACATCCAGACAGGTTGATTGTACTAAACTAACTGCGACACAGACACCGGACCTAAGCCCCGCCCACAAGCTAGTGACATCACATCCTGCTCTCATCACATCTTCCCCTTTTTCAAAGGCAAAGCATACATTCGCATATATTAAATAACAAGGTACACCAACAGGGTATACAACAACATTTTGTTTTAGAACATTATAAGAACAGATAGATTAGAAAACATGAACAAATAAATTACATCCTGACTTGGACATCGGGGTAGACTACCCTAGTCCACAGTGACCATGGGATTATTCTGCCCATACTTCCGGTCACTGTTCTAGCTAATGTCAGTCCCTGTATCGGGCCGGAAGCCTCACCACTCTTCCGCTTGATGTAACTTTGCATGAACTGTCCTCTGATACAGAAGATGGTGAACAAGAGTCTGCTGGAGGCAAAGATATATCCCCGCTATGATCTTGCTGAGGGGAAGGCACCTCTCTTAGAACAGGGGATCCCACCGGCGGTGGTACTGAGGTATCCGGTTCCAGACTCTCAGGTACAGGCTGAAGATGTCTTCGGTTACGGCGTGTAACCGTCCCTCCCTCTGTAAGGACTGTGTAAGACCTTGGTTCTGGAGAGCGGCCCACTACCGTAGCAGGCGTCTTCCATTTCTTCTCATCATCCAGTTTAATTCTGACACTTTGGCCCGCTTTCAGTTCCTGTAAAGGCCTGACAGAATGTCTCCTGTCGTAGAAGAAACGATAACCCTTTTTGGCCTCTTCATCCCTCCTAAGGACTTCGTCCCGAGGAACAGGGCCAGGCGGCTTGAAGACACCCACTGAGGGTAAAGTGGTGCGAATCTGGCGTCCTAGCATCAGCTGTGCCGGGCTAAACCCGGTGGCTTGAATGGGCGTCGCCCTGTATGACAAGAGGGCTAGGTACGGTTCAGATTGCTTTAGAATGAATTTTGTTGTTTGAACTGCCCTTTCAGCCATTCCGTTGGCCTGCGGATAATGTGGACTTGACGTGGAATGTACAAAATCATATTCCCTGCTGAAAGCACTGAACTCTGTAGAAGCGAACTGCATGCCATTATCACTCACCAGCTCCATTGGAATGCCCCAGCGGGCGAACAGGCTCTTCAGGCGAATGATAACGGCCTGACTTGTGATATCATTCAGGGGTGCTATTTCCAAATACCTGGAATAGTAGTCGATAACAACAAGAAACTTTTTCCCGTGCAGTTCGCACAAATCAGCAGCTATTTTCTGCCACGGCCCCGCAGGCAGCGGAGTAGACATTAAGGGCTCCCTTCTCTGAGTAGGCCGGCGTTCCCGGCAAAAGGCACATTTAGACACGTGATTTGCAATGTCGGAGCTGATCCCAGGCCACCACACAGCTGTAGCTGCTCTTTCTCTGCACTTTGTAATGCCTAAGTGGCCATCGTGAATCCTGTTTAACATCTCCTTCCTCATGCTGACAGGAATTACAATACGGTCTTGGAACAGCACCAACCCCTCCAGCTCCGTGAGCTGTGACCTCTCTGGCTGGTAAGCATTTAAAGACATCCAGGCTGCCCAGCTCTCGGGCCAGCCATCTCTTATGTACCTTATAACTTCTTGCAGATCTGTGTCCAAATATGTCTCTTTCTTTATCTCTTCCAGTTTCCTTGAGGAAATGGACTTAGAGGCCAGAACAGAATCAACATACACTTTTACATCCGACTCTGTGGAGGATTCTTCAGCAGCAGCCAGCGGGAGCCTGGACAGTGTATCTGCCACAACCAGCTGCTTCCCCGGCACATGCACTGCCTGAACATTGAACCTGAGCAGTCTCATTAAAAGTCTCTGGCATCTCAAGGGTGTTTTGTCGATGTCATAAGAATTGATAAGAGGGACTAGCGGTTTGTGGTCAGTTTCCAGACTAAATTTCTCCAAACCCACTAGATAACGCTGAAAGCGCTCACAGGCCCAAACTGCAGCCAGGCACTCTTTCTCAATTTGAGCGTATTTTGACTCCGCAGCCGTCAGTGTGCGGGAACAGTAGGCGATGGGCTGTAGTTTGTTGTCATTCAGCTGCAGGAGTGCAGCCCCCAACCCATAACTGCTTGCATCAGCACTAACCACAGTCTTTTTTGAAGGGTCGTAGAACCCCAGCACTGGGGCAGACCCCAGCAGGGACTTAGCATGCAGGAACGCTTTTTCTTGTGAGGGTCCCCAGACCCAGGCAACATCTTTCTTAAGCAACTCTGTGATAGGGTGTAAAACTGTAGATAAATCTGGAAGAAACTTGCCCACGTAATTCACAAGGCCCAATATCTGTCTCAGCTCATGTACATCAGAAGGGCTTTTCATCTGTTCGATAGCCCGAATTTTCTCGGGGTCCGGCTTGATGCCATCCCCGTTGATGATATGCCCAAAGTAGCATAATTCAGTTTTCCTAAAATGACATTTTTCTTTATTCAGCTTCAGCCCAGACTCTTTGATAGCCTGCAGCACACAACTCAAACGCTGATCATGCTCCTCCACTGTAGACCCATACACTAGAATGTCGTCCATGACGACTGCTGTGCCCACGTGGCCACTCAGGAGAGAACTCCTTTCCCTCTGAAAGATCTCAGGAGCGGAGGATATCCCAAAGGGAAGTCTGCAGAAACAGAACCGACCTACCGGAGTGATAAAGGTAGTCAGTTTGCGGCACTTTGGATCCAGGGGGATCTGCCAAAAGCCGCTAGAAGCGTCTAATGTGGAAAAGAACTTCGCCCCAGCCAACTTCGGGGCTATATCTTCCAGTGTCGGCAGCACAAATCTCTCCCTCTTCACTGCCTCATTCAACCTTTTCAGGTCCACACAAATGCGCACCTTTCCGTTTTTCTTTGCAACTGGAACAATGGGGGCACACCAATCAGTTGCTTCAACAACCTCTTCAATAACCCCCATAGACTTCATGCGCATGAGCTCTTTCTCCACTTGAGGCATGAGCGGGAACGGAATTCTACGAGGAGTAGAAATACTGTACGGGACTGCGTCACTTTTAAGTGCTATACGGACAGGTTTGCAGCTCAGTAGGCCCAACTCGCCAAACATATCTTCAGAGATCTCATTCACTCTGGCCACGAGGCCCAAGTCACAGGCTGCTTTTCTGCTCAATAAACTGTTAACACACTGACCTCGGATCACATGCACCCACATGGTGAACTTCCTTTGTTTGTACTCACAGCTGGCAAGAAATTTCCCCACACAATCAATGCGGCCACCAGGACTATGAACATTTGTAGTAACCTTCGCCAGCTGGGGCTGTCGAGGCAGTTTCATAAATTCAGCAAAAGACATTACAGTGATATCAGCTCCTGTGTCAATCTTAAAATCAACATTGGCTCCCATTACAGTAAAGGTAACTTTCCAATCTTCCTCTGAGCTTGTCCGTTCCACAACAGACCCCACAAAAGACACTTCCTGACCCTCCTGGTCACTGTCCACCTGCATCTCCTTAATGTATTCAGTTTTACACACCACTTCAAAATGGCCTATTCTGTTACATTTTCTGCATCTTTTATCTCTGGCCGGGCATAAAGCACTCTGATCATGAGCCCGGTAGCACCGTGTGCATCGGCCATGTTGCGCCCATCCACTTCTAGGCCTTTCCAGTACTTTAGATCTACCGCTCACACTGTGCCTTTCACTAGTAATTTTCCTAGACTGTTGCACTTCATCCACAATACTCTCAGACCTCAGATCAGCACTTTGCTTTTTCACCAGTTCACTCTGGCGGGCCATCCTAATAGCCCCGTCTAACGTTAAATCAGGCTCTAACTGCAGCTTCAGGGAGACTTCAGCATCTGCAATTCCAATAACTATTCTGTCTCTGATTTGCTCTTCTTTAGCAACACCAAACTCACAGAATTCAGCTAATTCATACAGGCTGCGCACAAATGACTCCACAGATTCTCCCACACGCTGATTACGTTTGTGAAAACAAGCTCTCTCATGAATCACATTTCTTTTGGGCACAAAGTGGGCACTGAGTTTATCCATAACTATATCAAAGTTAACTTCGTCCCCTTCTTGGAAAGTAAAAGCATTGAACACTGGCTCTACATCTTTCCCCATAGAATATAAAAGAGAATTAACTTGTACTTCACCACTCTCCTTGTTCAGTTTGGATGCAATCCTGAAGCGCTGAAACCGCTGACGCCATGTGGGCCAAGCTGCAGGCTGAGAAAAGTCAAAAGGCTCAGGTGGGGTAAACTTTGACATCGTCATCATCAGAAACAGAAGCGTAGTCCAGAACTTCTGACACCATGTCATGAGATGCAGGACATATGCAGGACACAGCAATGATGGTACAACTCTATTTTATTACAGAGCATAGCAATACACATCCAGACAGGTTGATTGTACTAAACTAACTGCGACACAGACACCGGACCTAAGCCCCGCCCACAAGCTAGTGACATCACATCCTGCTCTCATCACAATTATAACCTTAAATTTACATGGTAAGCATTCACGTGATCATATTGAATTTTTAGATCTGCTGTTATAAAAGGATGAACATACATGTGTCTCAGTTAAAAATTATAGGAAACCCACTGAGAAAAATAGTTTTATAAATGCAAAAAGTAACCATAAAAGAAATTGGATACAAAATGTTCCTTATAGTCAGTATTTGAAATTTAGGAGAAATTGCAGTAATTTGAGGGATTTTGAAAATTAATCTATTATATTAGATAATACATTTTTAGAAAAGGGATATGATACAATTTAAATGGCCAAATCAAAAGCTCGTAATCAGGATAGAAATGAACTTTTGGAATATAAAAATAAAAACACAGCTAATCAAGCAAAACCTAATACTACCGGAGAAGCTAGATTTGTGACCACATTTAACGAAGGTTCAAGTCTGATACAAAAAACTTTGAATAAGCATTGGGCAATTTTAAAAGTCAACCCCATTTTGGGTACAACCCTAGGGGATTGTCCACGTACAATTTATGAGAAAGAAAAAAAAAATTAAAAAATATCTTGGCCCCGAGCAAATTAAAAGGTAACCCTATCAAATTGGAAAATAGCAATTGGCTCACTAATCTCAAAGGTACTAAGAAATGTGGTAAAACAAGGTGTAGTATGTGCACACACATTGATTGTTCCACAAATTTTAGTAACTCAGGTAACTCAGTAAAGTTTTAAATCAAATATAAAAATAACTGTGATGCAATATTTGTGGTCTACCTTCTCACCTGTGGGTGTGGCTTAAAGTACGTAGGACGTACAAAAAGAAAAATAAGAAGACGTTTTATCGAGCACCTATATAAAAGTAAAACAAAATTAATCAAACACAGTGTATCTAAACATTTTTTAGAGGTGCACAATTGTGACCCTAGAACCTTAAAAATACAGGTGATCGATTGGATTGCCCCCACAGTAGAAAACAGGCTCCTAAGGCTAAGAAAACAGGAATCCTATTAGATCTAGAAATTAGAGAGTTCAGAACCCAACGGTTTAAATGTTGATTTAGATATAGAGGCTTATATGTGATTTTAGATAAAAGGTGAAAATTTATAGATTTTATGTTGGTATAATATTTGGATTATTCACACAGTAGATATATAGATGTATATATTTATTTATATATTTTTATATTTTTTCAAAATAATACTGTTCTATATTATACTTAAAAAGGAGCAGTTGTTCTAACTTCGTTCACATTTATTTATTTATACTTATTTATTTATATTTTTAATTATGTAAAGTAGGTTTATAACTTTTAAACGAGCATGTATTTTTAAGGTAAAGGGACATTATACACCCATTTTTTCTTTGCAGAAATGTTTTGTAGATGATCTATTTATATAGCCCATAACGTTTTTTTTTTTTTAATAAATGTATAGTTTTGCTTATTTTTAAATAACATCGCTCTGATTTTCAGACTCCTAACCAAGTCCCAAAGTTTTATTTGAATACCGTCAGCTACCTTCTCCAGCTTGCTCCTGTTTGTGTAAAGGGTCTTTTCATATGCAAAAGAAGGGGGAGGGGGGAGTGTCTTATTTCCCACTTGCAGTGGGCTTTCCAACTACCTTTTCAACAGAGCTAAACTGAAAGCTTCTAAGTAAGTTTTTAAACCATTTTATACTGGATTTTTATATCAGTATCTGTGCATCTTATTCTTTATAGTAGTGTCTATTACATGCAGTTATATGAAAATGAGTGTATACTGTCCCTTTAACTATATATTTTCAAATCTACTGTATATTTATAATCAACTCTGTATTTTTAGCCCATTTTTGTCCCCTTTAAGCAGATTTGTATTTCCTATTTAGAAACATTGCATATAATTTTTATATATATATATATTTTTTTTTTTTATGTAGAACAATTGTATGGCAAATGATCTCATCAAAAAACATATGTGGAGAGACTTTTATCCTGCAAGAAAATATGTTTGACAGCTATGGCAACGTCACTAATCAACAGTGATCGATTGGTCAGATGATAATAGAGGGCGGTCTCTTTCCAATACAAAAAAGCCTGCGTATGCCGAAGCTGCCATACATTCAAACCTCTTGAGAAAGCCCGACTGGCATTGGGGGAAACGCATTGAGGAGTACACAAGTTTGGACTTTACCTGTCAGTGAGAAAACAGCCCGTGGATATCCCACTGTGCTTGGTACCTAAGACTACGGAACAACAACGAGGGCTCAGGATCACCTACAGGAACACAGCGAACTTAACAGATTGATAGGCTGACCGTCATTTTAAATTTCGTAAGTGTATTATGTGTTTGCACTTATGGTGTATATAATAAAATTTCACTTGAGTCGGAGGTTGCGCTCTTGTTCTTTCTTTTAAACAGATCCTTCAGCTTTTCTCCGAAACAGGGGAAACATCGGATAGAAGAGCAGCACCTGACAAGAGTACCTTAGTGAGACGGATATAAGCAGTACTTAGTTACAATCCTAACACATATTGTGTATAGGAGATCCAAAGCACAATACAAGTGAACTGCATCTAAAAGAGATCCTGATTCAAGGACTAACTTTGCCTATTTGCACAGGTCGCATAAATATAACAACACAAAAACATTTGAGCTGAATTGTTGGATATTTTATTATGACAAGATGTTTTTATGACAAGATGTTTTAATGACAAGATGTTTTTATAACAGAATTTTAATAGATGTTATAAATAGATGTTAAGAAGCCTAACATTTCATACTGAAAGGAATAGATCAAATTGAGCCTCCTCATTTATATATTTATATATTGAAACATACAGGTATATTTCAACATATTCATATAATATAACACACCCTTTTATTAATTTGTTTACATACAAGTGGGTTTTTATCTTATCAGCATTAGCGCCGATATATATTCTTTTTTGTCAAGCCTTATTGTATGTTACTCTGAGACCCCTGAAGCAATCAGAGATGCTGTAACAATAGGCAATATGGCAAAGACCAAATTTAATTGTTGGAAAATACTTGGGCCTCTAGTTATCAAGCCATCAACCGCAAATATGCTGGAATTCCGCAGCATATTTGTGGCAAGGCTGATTCGCTGTAGTTATCAAGCCCTACAGCCCGGCAAAAGTAGAATATAGTGACGTAACATACGATCCACCGGACTCAGTCCGACACAGATCGATGGTTACGTCACTACAGATGTTCCGAACGTAAGTTCGGCACAATCTGACTACTTTTGCTAGTTATCAAATAACTAGCATGCGCGCTCGCCCTTATTCCGGGCCAGCGTACCTGGTTTTCAATCCGCCGCCCTGAAGACGGCAGATCCCATCGGAATCAATGGGAGTCTGACAGCAGCGAGAGCTCATGTTCGCTGCTGCCCGATATTGATTCCTATGGGAAGTGTCTGCACCTAACACCCTAACATGTACCCCGAGTCTAAACACCCCTAATCTGTCCCCCCTACACCGCCGTCACCTACTTTATACTTATTAACTCCTAAACCACCACTACACCACTGCCGACACCTACATTATACTTATTAACCCCTAAACCGCCACTCCCGGACCCCGCCTCCACCTACATTAAACTTATTAACCCCTAAACCACCGCTCCTGGACCCTGCCGAAACTATAATAAATATATGAACCTCTAAACTATAATAAATATATGAATAGTGATGTTGCGAATAGTTAGCCGGCGAATAGTTCCCGGCGAACATAGCTTGTTCGCGTTCGCCGTGGCGGGCGAACATATGCGATGTTTGATCCGCCCCCTATTCATCATCATTGAGTAAACTTTTACCCTGTATCTCACAGTCTGCAGACACATTTCAGCCAATCAGCAGCAGACACTCCCTCCCAGACCCTCCCAGCTCCTGGACAGCAGCCATTTTAGATTCATTCTGATCCTGCATTCTTAGTGAGAGGAGGGATAGTGTAGCTGCTGCTGATTTTATAGGGAAATTGATAGCTAGGCTAGTGTATTCAGTGTCCACTACAGTCCTGAAGGACTCATCTGATCTCTGCTGTAAGACAGCACCCCAAACAGCCCTTTTTAGGGCTATAACATCTTTTTTTTTTTTTGCCTGTGTAATTTTGACTGTGAAACATCAGTCTGCTAGTGTAATCTAATTGCAGTTGCCTGCCTGCAGTGCCACCACTTATATCTGTTGTAACAGTAGTGTAAATTTTGTAAAAAAAAAACTTTTTGGACTGTGAAACATCAGTCTGCTAGTGTAATCTAATAGCAGTTGCTTGCCTGCCAGCGTGTGTGCCAGGTCCACTTGCCAACTAGTGCCACCACTCATATCTGTTGTAACAGTAGTGTAAATTTTTTTAAAAAAAACTTTTTTGACTGTGAAACATCAGTCTGCTAGTGTAATCTAATTGCAGTTGCCTGCCTGCCAGCGTGTGTGCCAGGCCCACTTGCCAACTAGTGCCACCACTCATATCTGTTGTAACATTAGTGTAAATTTTGTAAAAAAAAAACTTTTTGGACTGTGAAACGTCAGTCTGCTAGTGTAATCTAATTGCAGTTGCCTGCCTGCCAGCGTGTGTGCCAGGCCCACTTGCTAAGTGCCAACACTCATATCTGTTGTAAAAGTAGTGTAAATTTTGTAAAAAAAAAACTTTTTTGACTGTGAAACATCAGTCTGCTAGTGTAATCTAATTGCAGTTGCCTGCCTGCCAGCGTGTGTGTGCCAGGCCCACTTGCCAACTAGTGCCACCACTCATATCTGTTGTAACAGTAGTGTAAATTTTTTTAAAAAAAACTTTTTTGACTGTGAAACATCAGTCTGCTAGTGTAATCTAATTGCAGTTGCCCGCCTGCCAGTGTGTGTGCCAGGAACACTTGCCAACTAGGGCCACCACTCATATCTGTTGTAACAGTAGTGTAAATTTTAAAAAATAAAATCTTTTTTGACTGTGAAACATCAGTCTGCTTGTGTAATCTAATAGCAGTTGCCTGCCTGCCTGCCTGCCAGCGTGTGTGCCAGGCCCACTTTCCAACTAGTGCCACCGCTCACATCTGTTGTAACAGTAGTGTAAATTTGAAAAAAAAAAACTTTTTTGACTGTGAAACATCAGTCTGCTAGTGTAATCTAATAGCAGTTGCCTGCCTGCCAGCGTGTGTGCCAGGCCCACTTGCCAACTAGTGCCACCACTCATATCTGTTGTAACAGTAGTGTAATTTTTTTTAAAAAAAAACTTTTTTGACTGTGAAATATCAGTCTGCTAGTGTAATCTAATATCAGTTGCCTGCCTGCCAGCGTGTGTGCCAGGCCCACTTGCTAAGTGCCACCACTCATATCTGTTGTAACATTAGTGTACATTTTTTAAAAAAAAAACTTTTTTGCCTGTGAACATCAGTCTGCTAGTGTAATCTAATAGCAGTTGCCTTCCTGCCAGCGTGTGTGCCAGGCCCACTTGCCAACTAGTGCCACCACTCATATCTGTTGTAACAGTAGTGTAAATTTTTTTAAAAAAAACTTTTTTGACTGTGAAACATCAGTCTGCTAGTATAATCTAATTAAAGTTTCCTGCCTGCCAGCGTGTGTGCCAGGCCCACTTGCTAAGTGCCACCACTCATATCTGTTGTAACAGTAGTGTAATTTTTTAAAAAAAAAACTTTTTTGACTGTGAAACATCAGTCTGCTAGTGTAATCTAATTGCAGTTGCCTGCCTGCTAGCGTGTGTGCCAGGCCCACTTGCCAACTAGTGCCACCACTTATATCTGTTGTAACAGTAGTGTAAATTTAAAAAAAAAAAACTTTTTTGAATGTGAAACATCAGTCTGCTAGTGTAATCAAATAGCAGTTGCCTGCCTGCCAGAGTTTGTGTCAGGCCCACTTGCCAACTAGTGCCACCACTCATATCTGTTGTAACAGTAGTGTAAATTTAAAAAAAAAAAACTTTTTTGACTGTGAAACATCAGTCTGCTAGTGTAATCTAATTGCAGTTGCCTGCCTGCATCTCCCGGTTCCTAAAATCCATGCCATATACACCTCCCCCGATAGGGGGAGTAACAGGGATTAAACTGATCAGAATAGTACTACTTAACACACCACTCATATCTGGTGCCACAGTAGATTGAACGCGCAGTGCCGCAAATTTGAAGTAGGAGGACCGACCAAGCATCTTTTTCCATCTCCCGGTTCCTAAAATCCATGCCATATACACGTCCCCTGGCGCCGCAACTGCCTCTGGGAACCTTACCATGGGTCCCAGACCGCACGTCTTGTAATTCTCTGTCTGGGAAATTATATCTATCAAATCTATGTATCTATCAAATCTATCTATCTATCTATCTATCTATCTATCTATCTATCTATCTATCGCATCTATCAAATGTATATTGCATATATTGATCTATCTAATCTATGTATCTATGTATCTATCAAATCTATCTATCTCGTGGTTGTGCAAATGGACTGTTTGTGGTTGTTTGCGGTGCGTTAAACGGGGAGTTTGGTCTGTCACTGTGAAACGGGCGTAACCCTTAAACTACCTGATCGATACAACATCATACCTGAAGTTTTAAAGCACGTTATTCCAAACAATTTAGGAATTTTAGGTGATTTATGCCCTTTATGGCTTAAAACCAGACTCTGCATCAACTATTTAATTTTCCGTGGGAGTTTTGCCATGGATCCCCCTCCGGCATGCCACATTCCAGGTGTTAGTCCCCTTGAAACAACTTTTCCATCACTATTGTGGCCTGAAAGAGTCCCTGTGGGTTTTAAAATTCGCCTGCCTATTGAAGTCAATGGCAGTTCGCCCGGTTCGCCCGTTCGCGAACAGTTGTGGAAATTCGAGTCCGCTGTTCGCGAACGGAAAATTTTAAGTTAGCGACATCACTATATATGAACCCCTAAACCTCCGCTCCAGGACCCCTCCGCCGCCTACATTATACCTATTAACCCCTAATCTGCCGCCACCTACATAAAGTTAATAACCCCTATCATGCCTATCCTGGACCCCGCCGCAAATAAATTAATTGTTTAACCCCTAAACCGCTGCACCCAGAGCCCTCCACCACTTACATTACATTTATTAACCCCTATCCTGTCCCCCCCTACACCGCCACCATCTACATTACATTGATTAACCCCTATTCTACCCCCCTATACCGCCGCCACTATATTAAATGAATTAACCCCTAAACCTAAGTCTAACCCTAACCCTAACACCCCCTAACTTAAATATTATTTAAATTAATCTAAATAAATATTCCTATAATTAAATAAATTAATTCTATTTAAAACTAAATACTTACCTATAAAATAAACCCTAAGATAGCTACAATATAATAAATAATTACATCGTAACTATGTTAGGGTTTATTTTTATTTTACAGGCAACTTTGTAATTATTTTAACTAGGTACAATAGCTATTTAATAGTTATTAACTATTTAATAGCTACCTAGCTAAAATAACTACAAAATGACCTGTAAAATAAATCCTAACCTAAGTTACAATTCCACCTAACACTACACTATCATTAAATAAATTAAATTAATTAAATACAATTACCTAACATTAAATAAAATTAACTAAAAATAACTAAAGTACAAAAAAAAACCTCTAAATTACTGAAAATAAAAAAAACTAATTACACCTAATCTAAGCCCCCTAATAAAATAAAAAAGCCCCCCAAAATAAGAAAATTCCCTACCCTAAACTATATTACAAATAGCCCTTAAAAGGGCCTTTTGCGGGGCATTGCCCCAAAGTAATCAGCTCTTATACCAGCCCTTAAAAGGGCCTTTTGCGGGGCATTGCCCCAAAGTAATCAACTCTTTTACCTGTAAAAAAAAGAAATACAATACCCCCCCAACATTACAACCCACCACCCACACACCCCTACTATAAAACCCACCCAATCCCCCCTTAAAAAAACCTAACACTACCCTCTTGAAGATCACCCTACCTTGAGCCGTCTTCACCCAGCCGGGCACAAGCGGTCATCTGATCCATCCAGAAGTCTTCATCGAATCCGGGTAGAAGAGGTCCTCCAAGCGGCAGATGTCTTCATCCAAACGGCATCTTCTATCTTCAATCAACCGGAGCAGAGCGGAGCCATCTTGAATCCAGCCGACGCGGAGCCATCCTCTTCTTCCGATGTCCTAACACTGTATGAAGGTTCCGTTAAATGACGTCATCCAAGATGGCGTCCCTCGAATTCCGTTTGGCTGATAGGATTCTATCAACAAATCGGAATTAATGTAGGAAAAATCTGATTGGCTGATGCAATCAGCCAATCGGATTGAACTTCAATCCTATTGGCTGATTGCATCAGCCAATCAGATTTTTCTTACCTTAATTCCGATTGGCTGATAGAATCCAATCAGCCAATCGCAATTCAAGGGACGCCATCTTGGATGACGTAATTTAAAGGAACCTTCATTTGGTCTTAGGACGTCTATGGAAGAGGATGGCTTCGCGTCGGCTGGATTCAAGATGGCTCCACTCCGGTTGATTGAAGATAGAAGATGCCGCTTGGATGAAGACTTCTGCTGCTTGGAGGACCTCTTCTGCCCGGATTCGATGAAGACTTCTGGACGGATTGGATGACCGCTTGTGCCCGGCTGAGTGAAGACGGCTCAAGGTAGGGTGATCTTCAAGGGGGTAGTGTTAGTTTTTTTTAAGGGGGGATTGGGTGGGCTTTAGAGTAGGGGTGTGTGGGTGGTGGGTTGTAATGTTGGGGGGGTGTATTTCTTTTTTTACAGGTAAAAGAGCTGATTACTTTGGGGCAATGCCCCGCAAAAAGGCCCTTTTAAGGGCTATTTGTAATTTAGTTTAGGGTAGGAAATTGTATTATTTTGGGGGCCTTTTTTATTTTATTAGGGGCTTAGATTAGGTGTAATTAGTTTAAAAATCTTGAAAAAATTTATTTTCTGTAATTTAGATTTTTTTTGTACTTTAGTTATTTTTAGTTAATTTTATTTAATGTTAGGTCATTGTATTTAATTAATTTAATTTATTTAATGATAGTGTAGTGTTAGGTGTAATTGTAACTTACGTTAGGATTTATTTTCCAGGTACTTTTGTAGTTATTTTAGCTAGGTAGCTATTAAATAGTTAATAACTATTTAAAAGCTATTGTACCTAGTTAAAATAATTACAAAGTTGCCTGTAAAATAAAAATAAAGCCTAAAATAGCTACAATGTAATTATTAATTATATTGTAGCTATCTTAGGGATTATTTTATAGGTAAGTATTTAGTTTTAAATAGGAATTATTTATTTAATTATAGGAATATTTATTTAGATTAATTTAAATAATATTTAAGTTAGGGGGGTGTTAGGGTTAGACTTAGGTTTAGGGGTTAATTAATTTAATATAGTGTCGGCAGTGTAGGGGGGTAGATTAGGGGTTAATCAATGTAATGTAGGTGGCGGCGGTGTAGGGGGGGCCAGATAGGGGTTAAGAAATGTAATGTAGGTGGTGGCGGGCTCCGGGTGCAGCGGTTTAGGGGTTAAACAATTTATTTATTTCCAGCGGGGTCCGGGATCAGCAGGATAGGGGTTAATAACTCTATGTAGGTGGCGGCGGTATAGGGGGTGGAAGTTTAGGGGTTAATAGGTATAATGTAGGTGGCGGCGGGGTCTGGGAGTGGCGGTTTAGGGGTTCATATATTTATTATAGTGGCGGCGGGTCCGGGAGCGGCGGTTTAGGGGTAAATATATTTATTATAGTTGCGGCGGGGTCGAGGAGCGGCGGTTTAGGGGTTAATAGGTTTATTTAGGTGCGGGGGGCTCCGGTAGCAGCGGTTTAGGGGGTAAAACAGTATAGTATAGTGTGGGTGCTTAGTGACAGGCTAGCAAGAAAGCTGCGAAGAAGCTGATGAGCAGCGAGATCAATGACTGTCAGTTAACCTTAACAACAGTCCGCTGCTCATCGCTCCGTACTTGGTGCGCGGCTTCTTGACAGCTTTCTTGATAACTTTGGCGAACGTATTCAGGTCCGTGGCGGCGATGTTAAGCGAGCTTAGGCGAGCGTATTGGGCCGGCGAGTGCAGGTAAATACGGAGCTTCATAACTAGAGGCCTTGGTCTTTAAAGGGGTAAATATGTTCTTAAGCGATACATATATTACTAAGCTCATTATTGTTTTTATTCTCATATTATTATTATTATTAGTATTATTATTTTTATTATTATCGGTTATTTGTAGAATTTTGTGTTTAATCCTGGAGGCAAGAGGAAGCCAGTGAAGGGATTGGCAGAGAGGTGCAGCAGATGTGGAGCTACTTTTAAGGAAGATGAGCCTGGCAGAGGCATTCATTAATGATTGTAAAGGAGCTAGGCAGCAGCTAGGGAGACCAGAGAGGACATCATTGCAGTAGTCGAGGTGGGAAAGAATGAGAGAGTGGATTAAAATCTCAGTTGTGTCTTGTGTAAGGAAATGTCTAATTTTCAAGATGTTTTTAAGGTGAAAGCGGCAGGATTTAGCCAAGGACTGAATTTGAGGAGTGTAAGAAAAATCTGAGTCAAATGTGACCCCAAGACATTGGACATGCAGGGAGTTGTCAACAGTTATAGAGAGATTGGAGTGAGTTTGTGAAGATTGAAATAGTTCATAAAAAGCTAAAGATCAGGTCAAGGGAGTGACCATCTTTGTGAGTGGGAGAGTCAGTCTATTGTGACAAACTAAAAGAGGAAGTGATTAGCAGAATTTTTTTTGCAGAGGAGGCAGTGGGATTGTCAAGATGGAGGTTGAAGTCACCAAGAATGAGGGCAGGCGTGTCTGAGGAATTGAAACTAGGTAGCCAGGCAGCCAAGTGATCTAGAAAAATGAGTTAAGGAGCCAGGTGGTCGGTATATGACTGCAACACGTTTAGAGAGGGGAGAGAATAAGTGAATCATGGGGGGTTCAAATGAGGAAAATGTGAGGGAAGAGATGGGTTGTATTTGTTGAAAGGTGCAACGAGAGGAAAGTAAAATACCTATACTACCTCCTTATCTATTACGAGACCTAGAGTGTGGCTGGAGTGGAGACTCGATGTGACAAAGCAGCAGTGGATGCTGTGTCTAAGGGAGAGCGCCAGGTTTCTGTTAGAGCCAGAAGGTTGAGGGAGCTGGAGATAAAGAGGTCATGGATAGAAGCGTTACTTGTGTCTGCATTTTTCTCTGGATTCAATAAATAGACATTAAATTAAATCAATTTCCACCTACAGGACTATAAATATGTCTGGAGACAGGTTTTGGAGTAATGTGTCTCATCTTGAGTTAACCATTAAGCCGGTATTGTTTTTAAGTTAAGAGATTATTATAGGTACATTAAACACAAAATTTAAATTGCATGTTAATGTACCTGCATATCTGAGAATTTATAATGCAGCTTTAGTTTGCCATATGAGCATTAGTGATGTCGCGAACCTTAAAATTTCGGTTCGTGAACAGCAGACTCGAACTTCCTCTACTGTTCGCGAACCGCGCGAACCGCTATTTACTTCAATAGGCGGGCGAACTTTAAAACCCACAAGGACTCTTTCTGGCCACAATAGTGATGGAAAATTTGTTTCAAGGGGACTAACACCTGGACTGTGGCATGCTGGAGGGGGATCCATGTCAAAACTCCCATGGAAAATTACATAGTTGATGCAGAGTCTGGTTTTAAGCCATAAAGTGCCTTAATCACCTAACATTCCTAACATTTTTTTTGAATAACGTGCTTTAAAACATCAGGTATGATGTAGTATAGATCAGGTAGTGTAAGGGTTATGCCCGCTTCACAGTGACAAACCAAACTCCCCGTGTAACGCACCGCAAACAACTGCAAACAGTCCATTTGCACAACCACGAGTTAGATAGATTTGATAGTTAGATACATACATTACATAGATCAATAGATGCAATATACATATGATAGATACAAATTACATAGATCAATAGATGCAATATACATTTGATGATAGATAAGAATTACATAGATCAATCGATGCAATATATATTTGATAGATACGAATTACATAGATCAAAAGATGCAATATACATTTGATAGATACGAATTACATCGATCAATAGATGCAATTTATATTTGATAGATACGATTGATAGTTAGATAGATTTGATAGATAAATAGATAGATTTGATAGATATATGATTTCCCTGACAGAGTATAACAATAAGACATGCGGTCTGGGACCCGTGGTGTGTTAAGTATTATTATTCTTAGCAGTTTACTACCTGTTACTCACCCTATCGGGGGAGGTCTATATGGGACCCATGGTAACTAGGTTGTGTTAAATTGTACTATTCTTAACACTTTAATCCCTGTATCTCCCCCTATCGGTGGAGGTCTATACGGCGTGCTTGATTACCCTCACCAAATATAACAACAAGACATGCGTTCTGACACCCATGGTAACTAGGTTGTGTTAAGTAGTACTGTTCTTATAAGTTTAATACCTGTTACTCACCCTATCGGGGGAGGTCTATACGGCCTGCCTGATTACCCTCACCAAATATAACAACAAGACATGCGGTCTGGGACCCATGGTAACTAGGTTGTGTTTATATTAGTACTATTCTTAGCACTTTAATCCCTTTTACTCCCCCTATCGGGGGAGGTCTATACGGCCTACCTGATTACCCTCACCAAATATAACAACAAGACATGCGGTCTTGGACCCATGGTAACGAGGTTGTGTTAATTAGTACTGTTCTTATTAGTTTAATACCTGTTACTCCCCCTATCGGGGGAGGTCTATACGGTCTGCCTGATTACCCTCACCAAATATAACAACAAGACATGCGGTCTGAGACCCATGGTAACTAGGTTGTGTTAAGCTGTACTATTCTTAGCACTTTAATCCCTGTAACTCCCCCTTTTCGGGGGAGGTCTATACGGCCTGCCTGATTACCCTCACCAAATATAACAAGACATGCGGTCTGGGACCCATGGTAACTAGGTTGTGTTAAGCTGTACTATTCTTAGCACTTTAATCCCTGTAACTCCCCCTTTTCGGGGGAGGTCTATACGGCCTGCCTGATTACCCTCACCAAATATAACAACAAGACATGCGGTCTTAGACCCATGGTAACTTGGTTGTGTTAAGCTGTACTATTCTTAGCACTTTAAACCCTGTAACTCCCCCTTTTCGGGGGAGGTCTATACGGCCTGCCTGATTACCCTCACCAAATATAACAACAAGACATGCGGTCTGGGACCCATGGTAACTAGGTTGTGTTAAGCTGTACTATTCTTAGCACTTTAATCCCTGTAACTCCCCCTTTTCGGGGGAGGTCTATACGGCCTGCCTGATTACCCTCACCAAATATAACAACAAGACATGCGGTCTGGGACCCATGGTAACTAGGTTGTGTTAAGTTGTACTATTCTAAGCACTTTAATCCCTGTAACTCCCCCTTTTCGGGGGAGGTCTAAACGGCCTGCCTGATTACCCTCACCAAATATAGTTTAATACCTGTTACTCCCCCTATCGGGGGAGGTCTATACGGTCTGCCTGATTACCCTCACCAAATATAACAACAAGACATGCGGTCTGAGACCCATGGTAACTAGGTTGTGTTAAGCTGTACTATTCTTAGCACTTTAATCCCTGTAACTCCCCCTTTTCGGGGGAGGTCTATACGGCCTGCCTGATTACCCTCACCAAATATAACAAGACATGCGGTCTGGGACCCATGGTAACTAGGTTGTGTTAAGCTGTACTATTCTTAGCACTTTAATCCCTGTAACTCCCCCTTTTCGGGGGAGGTCTATACGGCCTGCCTGATTACCCTCACCAAATATAACAACAAGACATGCGGTCTTAGACCCATGGTAACTTGGTTGTGTTAAGCTGTACTATTCTTAGCACTTTAAACCCTGTAACTCCCCCTTTTCGGGGGAGGTCTATACGGCCTGCCTGATTACCCTCACCAAATATAACAACAAGACATGCGGTCTGGGACCCATGGTAACTAGGTTGTGTTAAGCTGTACTATTCTTAGCACTTTAATCCCTGTAACTCCCCCTTTTCGGGGGAGGTCTATACGGCCTGCCTGATTACCCTCACCAAATATAACAACAAGACATGCGGTCTGGGACCCATGGTAACTAGGTTGTGTTAAGTTGTACTATTCTAAGCACTTTAATCCCTGTAACTCCCCCTTTTCGGGGGAGGTCTAAACGGCCTGCCTGATTACCCTCACCAAATATAGTTTAATACCTGTTACTCCCCCTATCGGGGGAGGTCTATACGGTCTGCCTGATTACCCTCACCAAATATAACAACAAGACATGCGGTCTGAGACCCATGGTAACTAGGTTGTGTTAAGCTGTACTATTCTTAGCACTTTAATCCCTGTAACTCCCCCTTTTCGGGGGAGGTCTATACGGCCTGCCTGATTACCCTCACCAAATATAACAACAAGACATACGGTCTGGGACCCATGGTAACTAGGTTGTGTTAAGTTGTACTATTCTTAGCACTTTAATCCCTGTAACTCCCCCTTTTCGGGGGAGGTCTAAACGGCCTGCCTGATTACCCTCACCAAATATAGCAACAAGACATGCGGTCTGGGACCCATGGTAACTAGGTTGTGTTTATATTAGTACTATTCTTAGCACTTTAATCCCTGTAACTCCCCCTATCGGGGGAGTTCTATACGGCCTGCCTGATTACCCTCACCAAATATAACAACAAGACATGTGGTCTGGGACCCATGGTAACTAGGTTGTGTTTATATTTGTACTATTCTTAGCACTTTAATCCCTTTTACTCCCCCTATCGGGGGGAGGTCTATACGGCCTGCCTGATTACCCTCACCAAATATAACAACAAGACATGCGGTCTGGGACCCATGGTAACTAGGTTGTGTTTATATTTGTACTATTCTTAGCACTTTAATCCCTTTTACTCCCCCTATCGGGGGGAGGTCTATACGGCCTGCCTGATTACCCTCACCAAATATAACAACAAGACATGCGGTCTGGGACCCATGGTAACTAGGTTGTGTTAAGTAGTACTGTTCTTATTAGTTTAATACCTGTTACTCACCCTATCGGGGGAGGTCTATACAGCCTGCCTGATTACCCTCACCAGATATAACAAGAAATGCGGTCTGGGACCCATGGTAACTAGGTTGTGTTTATATTAGTACTATTATTAGCACTTTAATCCCTTTTACTCCCCCTATCGGGGGAGGTCTATACGGCCTGCATGATTACCCTCACCAAATATAACAACAAGACATGCGGTCTGGGACCCATGGTAACTAGGTTGTGTTAAGTTGTACTATTCTTAGCACTTTAATCCCTGTAACTCCCCCTATCGGGGGAGGTCTATACGGCCTGCCTGATTACCCTCACCAAATATAACAACAAGACATGCGGTCTGGGACCCATTTTTCATCATTTTTTATACATATTGTTCATTATTGTTTGTTGTATTTGGCGCACCTCCTTTTCTTTTGACACTCATTCCCAGCAGGATAAGGTGTTAGTTTGTTTTGTGTTTATATTAGTACTATTCTTAGCACTTTAATCCCTGTAACTACACCCCAATCGGGGGAGTTCTATACGGCCTGCCTGATTACCCTCACCAAATATAACAACAAGACATGCGGTCTGGGACCCATGGTAACTAGGTTGTGTTTATATTTGTACTATTCTTAGCACTTTAATCCCTTTTACTCCCCCTATCGGGGGGAGGTCTATACGGCCTGCCTGATTACCCTCACCAAATATAACAACAAGACATGCGGTCTGGGACCCATGGTAACTAGGTTGTGTTAAGTAGTACTGTTCTTATTAGTTTAATACCTGTTACTCACCCTATCGGGGGAGGTCTATACAGCCTGCCTGATTACCCTCACCAGATATAACAAGAAATGCGGTCTGGGACCCATGGTAACTAGGTTGTGTTTATATTAGTACTATTATTAGCACTTTAATCCCTTTTACTCCCCCTATCGGGGGAGGTCTATACGGCCTGCATGATTACCCTCACCAAATATAACAACAAGACATGCGGTCTGGGACCCATGGTAACTAGGTTGTGTTAAGTTGTACTATTCTTAGCACTTTAATCCCTGTAACTCCCCCTATCGGGGGAGGTCTAAACGGCCTGCCTGATTACCCTCACCAAATATAGCAACAAGACATGCGGTCTGGGACCCATGGTAACTAGGTTGTGTTTATATTAGTACTATTCTTAGCACTTTAATCCCTGTAACTCCCCCTATCGGGGGAGTTCTATACGGCCTGCCTGATTACCCTCACCAAATATAACAACAAGACATGTGGTCTGGGACCCATGGTAACTAGGTTGTGTTTATATTTGTACTATTCTTAGCACTTTAATACCTTTTACTCCCCCTATCGGGGGGAGGTCTATACGGTCTGCCTGATTACTCTCACCAAATATAACAACAAGACATGCGGTCTGGGACCCATGGTAACTAGGTTGTGTTAAGTAGTACTTTTCTTATTACAGGGAGTGCAGAATTATTAGGCAAATGAGTATTTTGACCACATCATCCTCTTTATGCATGTTGTCTTACTCCAAGCTGTATAGGCTCGAAAGCCTACTACCAATTAAGCATATTAGGTGATGTGCATCTCTGTAATGAGAAGGGGTGTGGTCTAATGACATCAACACCCTATATCAGGTGTGCATAATTATTAGGCAACTTCCTTTCCTTTGGCAAAATGGGTCAAAAGAAGGACTTGACAGGCTCAGAAAAGTAAAAAATAGTGAGATATCTTGCAGAGGGATGCAGAACTATTAAAATTGCAAAGCTTCTGAAGCGTGATCATCAAATAATCAAGCGTTTCATTCAAAATAGTCAACAGGGTCGCAAGAAGCGTGTGGAAAAACCATGGCGCAAAATAACTGCCCATGAACTGAGAAAAGTCAAGCGTGCAGCTGCCAAGATGCCACTTGCCACCAGTTTGGCCATATTTCAGAGCTGCAACATCACTGGAGTGCCCAAAAGCACAAGGTGTGCAATACTCAGAGACATGGCCAAGGTAAGAAAGGCTGAAAGACGACCACCACTGAACAAGACACACAAGCTGAAACGTCAAGACTGGGCCAAGAAATATCTCAAGACTGATTTTTCTAAGGTTTTATGGACTGATGAAATGAGAGTGAGTCTTGATGGGCCAGATGGATGGGCCCGTGGCTGGATTGGTAAAGGGCAGAGAGCTCCAGTCCGACTCAGACGCCAGCAAGGTGGAGGTAGAGTACTGGTTTGGGCTGGTATCATCAAAGATGAGCTTGTGGGGCCTTTTCGGGTTGAGGATGGAGTCAAGCTCAACTCCCAGTCCTACTGCCAGTTTCTGGAAGACACCTTCTTCAAGCAGTGGTACAGGAAGAAGTCTGCATCCTTCAAGAAAAACATGATTTTCATGCAGGACAATGCTCCATCACACGCGTCCAAGTACTCCACAGCGTGGCTGGCAAGAAAGGGTATAAAAGAAGAAAATCTAATGACTTGGCCTCCTTGTTCACCTGATCTGAACCCCATTGAGAACCCTTGGTCCATCATCAAATGTGAGATTTACAAGGAGGGAAAACAGTACACCTCTCTGAACAGTGTCTGGGAGGCTGTGGTTGCTGCTGCACGCAATGTTGATGGTGAACAGATCAAAACACTGACAGAATCCATGGATGGCAGGCTTTTGAGTGTCCTTGCAAAGAAAGGTGGCTATAAATG